>NC_052507.1:43000437-43204587 GCF_014356525.2 Nilaparvata lugens
AGTGTGATATTCCATAGTTTGGAAACCACACACACTAACAAGGAAGACTTTGAGAAACCAAACATAGATTTATAAAATTAGAATCGAGCTGGGTGAAAAAATTCATGCATGAGGAAAGAGATACTGATGTAATAGTATCAGTCAAGTGACTTATTCAGAAAATAGCATTGCTAACACTTTGAACTCAAGTTTACACCTTCGACAGTAGTAGTAAACTCATGAAAACAAATGCAAAAGCATATAGTATAGTTATGACAAACAAACAGACACTTTATTTTCTGTAACGAATTTCTAAAATTGAATTTTATAATATAGATACTATGCAATTCATCATCTTTGCTTGTTGCTGACACAGGTTGGAATCATTGTTGCAAAACAAATCCATATCAACGCCTACTGCGTTTTTTACGAGGTTAATAGATGAATTTCGAACATTCCACTGCTCTCATGGTTACATTATGTGTTAGAGCATAAAAACACACACACACACACACACACACACACACACACACACACACACAACACACACACCACACACACACACACACACACACACACACACAATTTGTCTTTGGATTATCAGAATCTGAATAATATAATTTTCACAAAATGCAAAGCTTTCATTCTTTGAAGTTTGTAATCCCTCCTCCCCTTGATCCAAAAAACTTGTTACATGCACTGTTATTGCGGTTTTGCTTACCTCTAAGATGATAAACCTTTTTCTCAGCTGAGCGTATGCTTGTCTCTCTCTCTATAAACTGCTGCGTTTGAATTCAGTGTATACTGTTACCTTCTCTAATTCTAAAAGACAGAATGAGAACACCAGGAGTAAATTTCTCTTCTTGTTTGTTCTAACGATAACTGTTATTTATTCTACACTTGTCGCTTTCACTCTATTTGTTATTATACGATTATCAGAATGAGCTAACAAATAATATTAGTTGAATGACATTATGGAATAATGAAAAGAGATATATAACCTATAGGAAAATTTCAATTCAAAAGGAAGAACCTGCAGATTACCGAATCTTGAATGATTTTGCGAGCTTTTGCTTCTTCCTTTATCAGAAATATTAGGAAAACTACACATTTATGTTGACTCAGTGCATGTGCAATCAGTGCATAAATTCAACCTTGAATATGCGAGTATATTATCTGAAAGATTACAGATATCTTGACATGATGCATAACAAATAGAGAGAAAACTTTTCTGTGTAGATTACAAATATCACTAGTGGGAGTCTATGTTATTCTTACTCACATCATATGCTCCAAAATCCACTCAACTTAAAAAAGAGATCTAAAACTGAGTTGTTTTTCATCATGATTATTTATGATAACATGAGAAGCAATCAGCAGAGTTAGAGTGGAGGATAAGGAGGAGGAGGAGGAGGAGGACACAGCAAATCAAAGGTTAGTGTTGGCTATTTGATGAAACTATTTGATAAATTATACTAATAGATCTGTTCACATTACAAGAGTTGGAAATTACTGATTCAGTTAATAGTTATGCACATTACTTGCATATTAACTTGTTGAATCACTGTTTGATTCTTTGATAATATGAAAGCAAGAAATAATAATACTCACTTAAAGATTCTGTTGATAATCCCGATGTGGTGAGAGACAACCTTGGAAGATATGCTCTAATTCCCCTCAGTCAGACATTAGCACATCTTACTTCAGACAGCTTACAAGGACAACATCAGCATCATGAATCTCCAAGATATGAGAACCCAATTCAACTTATACTGACAGATTAAAGTGAATCAATCCCAGACTACTGTAGATGAGAATTTCTTTTGTAGATGTGCTAAAACCCTATTACTCTTTAAGTTTCTCGTTCTAGAGGTTGTGGCAAGGATGTTTCAAATATTCTTTCCAAAGCTCCACAAATTCATGTAGATGAATAACAATATTAGCTACAGCTATTGACAATTGCTTTTCTAATATCATATGCACTTCAAGAAATATTTTCTCAGTCTATATTATTTAAATTAATTTATAATTTGCTGTATTGTATATAAGTGTAAAAACCCAGTATATATTACCACACGATTATACTTACCACACCATATTACTACACGAATAAAGCACTCAATCAATCTCTCACCAGCTTTATTTATTTATTTATTTCATTAGATAGAGCGAACAATACAATAGTCAGGAAAGAAAAAACAGGCTATTGCCCAAAACTTCTTCAATTTCCTGATTTTGTCACAAATCGTCCAAATATTATGTAGGTTATGTTCACTTCAATTTCAACACCAAATCTTCAATCTGAAACTATGAATCAGAATTAAAACAAAGAATTTAAAATTTAGATAAATTGATAATGAAACTTCCGTTGAAACAAAAACCAAACTTCAAATATTCACAAAATATAGAATAAAATCACTTAAATTTTGAGCTCGAAAATATCACTTTCACCATAGCTACAACAGCTGTTTTTATTCTCAGATAAAAATATGCAAGTAAGGATTTTCTGTTTTTGTAAAGAAGTTTGATGAAATTCTATAGCAATGATTGAAACTTTCCTTGTCTGACAACTCAAGAGTTCTGCTCAGTTCACAGCAGGTACACTTCTGATCGCTTAGTGGATACTTAGAAGTAAGAATATTGAAGGTTTATTGGAATGAGGAATCATTCATGTATACACTTGAAATTTATTTACATAATTCACTACATATATTCAACATTTCCTCTTTGATGATGAGCCACAGACAGTTTATGTGATTGATAATAGCAATGATAATCACGTATATTGTTCAAATTCACTGTGTTTAAGAAAATGTCGTTTAGTTGTTTCACCAAATGATGATTTTCATGAGTTGATTGTTTAATTGCAATTTCACAGGCATCATACCAATCAATACACTGTTCTAACCTCATTTCCAATTCACTATCAGCTTGCATCTACTTGCACGGGTCCTTGATGAGCGAATGAAGAAACTATACATATGTCAGTACTAATATAGAGAAATTAAATGGTTCCTGCCCTTCCCTCCAATGCAACATACACGAGCAGTATGATATTTCAATGCTTGCATACAATAAACACATTGAATTTCTTGTCCATTATAGAAGAAGCCATATCTTGCAAAGTTTTTCTTTTCTGTATTTGAATAGAATTGACATTCTTTCATGCTAAGCATTCTATTGTTTTTGCACATGAAATTTGGAGATGAGTCCATATTTTTCATTATCAATGAATTATAATGAACCGCCGCAAAGAGCGCACATCGGCCGCCCGGATTGCGATGATGAATTTCACAGGCATTATAATACCAAGAACTCGTGAAGTAGTTAAAATTTGGTTTCTCAATTTCATCCGGTAAACAACATACGTTTTTGTGTAACCTTCTAAGGAACTTAGCTTTCTCTGTACCTTTTGTGTAGATTTTATCATATCCTTCAAGATAAGATATCAATAATTCGTCTGTATAAATAAAATGACCATCTTCCCAGCGTATTTTGTGATAATTGTTTTCTGCCCATGTTGCTTGCTTACGCAATTTATCATTCAATTCTGACTTTGCAAATGGCGACATGAAATGTAACACAACAAAGCTATTTAGGTCATTATTCACGATCGCGATTTCTTTCAAAATAATCTGATTGAAATTCCCCTTGAACCAATGCATGTCGACTGTTGCAATTTTTTTACAGGAGAGAGTTTCTTCCTTCTGTTCGATGATGTGCTCTGTTTTCTTCTCCTCCTCCTCTCCTCCTCCTCCTCCATCATCCTCCTTTGTCCTCCATTCTCCTCCTTTGTCCTCCTTTGTCCTCCATTCTCCTCCTGTGGTTTAGGCATACTACATCTTGAGTGATAGCAGATGAAGTCTTGTTCGCCGTTAAGATCACACTGTGTCTCAATAGATTGTGTTTTCTTCTCAGAATTAGAAGACATTATAGGTGTACTACATCTTGAGTCATAGTAGATGCTGTCTTCCTCCTCCTCATCAAGGTCACACTGTGTCCCAATAGACCAAGTTTTCTTCTCAGAATCAGAAGACATTGTAGATGTTAACTGATCAAAGCTAAAACCTCAAAAGAGTAGAATTTGAAAAATGCAATACTTATATAGTTTGCGCTTTATCAAGAAATTACTGAACTTCCTTCACCATGGAAGTAAGAGGACCTTCACACATTTTCAAACATGAATCTTATCTTGTCAGTGTTTTTTATCTGTTCTATCATCAATGAGATAACACATTTTAATATTTAACCAACCTAATGAATTACAGTAGCAAAGTTTATGCATTTCATTTATTTACAATATTGCACACATACACTTATATGTTTTGATCTTTCTTTGTCAATCCTGTTCTAACCCGGTCTCGTCTGCAGAATCTCGTAAGAAATTCCATATGAGTTGATTTAATTGTTCTTCTGTTAAATGAGCATTTTTTTCTATGATAACCTTCTTAATTCTATTGATAGACTGTTTAAGAATTGCACAGTCACATTTCCATGAGCCTGGGATATCGCCATTCCCCCAGAATCCATCATATGATGTACCATATAAATCACAAACAACAATATGATCATATCCTTCACTGAACCAAAAACTTAATTTTTCATAATCTCTCACAAAAGTTGAATATTGTAGATTTGTCCATCCTTTTTCTGCTAAACGCTGCAATATATCTAGGTGCGTGTCCAAGAGTTCACTTAATTTATATTGATAACACATTTTTTCTAAAGGAACAGAATGGTATTCACTTAATTGATTAAAATGTCTATCTATAATGCATTGAACGCACAAATCTGAAGACTTTAACTCAGTCTCTACTGATGCTGCACCAAACCCATTATCCATCTCAGTACAGTAGCTTGATGTTGTATCAGCAAAGACAAGATCACTACTGACAGATTACCTTGCTCTAGCTTATTATTATTATTATGAAAAGCACACTCTAGCGATAATTTATTGTACTTCTCTCACCAAGCACTTTACTACAAAGTTGGTATGTTCTAATCAAAAAGGAATACAATTTTCTATCATCAATAGAAACTTGTCAAGTATGTTGTAATTTTTGTAGAAATTGCAAAGAATTGCACATTCATGAATCTATCTCTTAGACTAACATCGGGAGAAGCGTTTTTTAACACTTGATATAGAATAATGTTTGATTTCTTACTAGCAAGGTTTCCTGCAACAATATTGTGGTTTATCCCAATTCCTAATCTTATTTCGTACATTTTGTATATATTCCAATATTCTTTTACATTTTTTCGAAGCAATATGGAAAAGTAATAGCATATCATAAAGAGAAGAACGAATACTATTCTCCAGATGATTATCTCCATTGCACACTGATTAAAATTGACTGTTGCTAACACTAGTGTATTTTCACTTGCGGAAAGATACAATAAGTTGAGGTGAGCATATGCATACCACATAATTCTATTTGAGTTCATGCAGCGCATCATTCTATTCTACAGAGTGAGAGTTCACTTTCATCAAGATAATTCTTCAATATTCATTTTATATTGTTGACTAATCGTTCAATTAATGACATCATCTACTAGCTATGATAAATCACCCAGACAAAATATTATTTTTCTTCCCACAGAAAACTAGCTATTTTCCATTAAACATTATAGCTGCTGAATCTATCCAACAGTTGAGCTGTCTTGACTGCTCAGTTTGTTTAAAGCAAGCTTCTCCTGACATTGAGATCTTGATTAACCACCAGAACAAGGTAAGGATTAGGATCAAATATTTAATATATATATACATTTATTTAGACGCACAAGATTTTTCTAAGCAATTCACAAATAGTAATTAAGCTGAACAAACACTAGTTTCACAATAGTTACTCAATTTATACTAATATTTCAGATCAGTGAATTTGTTAGTCTAACAAAAATCGTAAACTATTACAGTTTTCATTCGAATTTCATTAGTCAACTTATTAGGAAGAGAAAAAAAATCTTCTCACTTTTGTCCTTACAAATAGAAACAAGAATCGTTATTTGGGATAAAGTTATTCGGGATAATGTGAATCTTTTTGGAAGAAATAATCACCACTGGAGAATGATTGCATTGAAACATTGCTGAAGCATTTTTTCCAAAATTTGAATCAACATCTAAGAGGAGTAAGAACATGCAAGTTTGGTTTTGTTAAATATTATCGTACACACACACAAAAATAATCTTTTCACAACAGAGATTGTTTTAGGAGAGGACTGCACGAGTTGTACTGATAACACATTTAGTAAGCATTAGGCTGTAGTCACTACATGACTATGTGTTTTTATCAAACATATTTCTCACAGATTTCGATGAAACATTTAAGTTGGATGAATCACTCGATAATTTCGGTGCATTTTCATTATTTCTAGCTTTTGATAATTGTTTCTTCTCCTCTGCTTCTTCTATTTATACATTATAAATCATCGCATATTGTACACCTTTAATTGTTAATAGCTGCACTTATTGAACCACTTAGCTTGTTTCTCCCTTTCAGTCTCAATCCTCTCTCACAATGATAACACACTTTTTTCCTGTATAGATGAATCCTACCTCACTGAGTAAGTTTGATGGAAATGGACCCATGTAGCAGAGCACTCGAGAATTTGAGGTAAACAGCTGGTTGTTTTTTTTAAAATATTAAGTTTCTCTGTGATTCCAACAATATCAGTACATTCTCCATTATCTCTTTTTAGCATTACACTGTATTTAAGGTTGTAATCTCGATTGCTATCTACATTAGATATAGTTACATTTCCAATAGATAGTTTACAGCTAGGTGATGATCACGTTGGATTAGAGTCCAATCAACACTGCAGAACACGCACCGCACTATATCATTCATTTTTGTGAAGTAAAACCATAGGCTAACCATTTCAGAAACACTTATAAATGGTACTCACCAACATTCAAATGTTTTCACGTTCAAATTTTGTTTTCTGCACACTATATGTTCTTGATTCTTCACAATTCATTTTTACACAAAACTTTTCTAATATAAAACACAATTTCAAATATCGATTTCAAGCTAGACAAACACTAAATCATCATTCAAGGATTAGCATGTTACAATATCCATTTCATCTCTTCTCCCACCTGCTGCCAAGATTGAATTGAAAGTGTATTTGATAGCATACGAAGTAGATGGCTGGACAGTCTTCTCTACTTTCCTTCAATATTTGCAATAAAGACTCTACATTTAGTTTGGTTCTTATTACTTCGTTTCTTATGTAGTGCAACTTGGTGTGATATTTAACTGCTCGAAGGAACCTCATTTCGGCTGCTTGCAAATACACTTCCATAAGCTATTATTGGTTCAGCAATTAGTCTGTAGAGCTTCATCTGATCGGCTTGTCTTGTATAAACTCTTTATCATATGCAGACAATACTGTTAAACACAGAAGACCAAGTTCAATTTGCACTTTTCATGTCAAATAGGATTGGTATGGACTTTGACATGATGAAAAAAGGAAAATTCAAGCTCATAGCGTTTAAAGGAAAGTCATGAGTTACATCCGAGATAGTGCTTGAGAACCAAATTTTGTAACAAATTAAATGCTTCAATTACTTGGGATGTCATACAAACAAGGAAAGGTTTAATCATTGCTATAGAAGTTCATCAAACTTCTTAACAAAAACAGAAAATCCTTACTTGCATATTTTTATCTGAGAATAAAGCTAATGATTGATTGAGTGCTTTATTCATGTAGATTACAATATATACTGGTTTTTTACACGTATATACAATACAGCAAATTATAAATGAATTTACATAATATAGACTGAGAAATTTTCTTTTGAAGTACATATGATATGAGAAAAGCAGTTGTCAATAGCTATAGCTAATATTGTTATGCATCAACATGAATTGATGGAGCTTTGGAAAGAATATTTGAAACATCCTTGCCACTAACTCTAGAACGAGAAACTTGAAGAGTAATGGAGTTCTAGCACATCTACAAAAGAGTTTCTTATCTATACTAGTCTGGGATTGATTCACTTTAATCTGTCAGTATAAGTTGAATTGGGTTCTTATATTTTAGAGATTCATGATGCTGATGTTGTCCTTGTGCTAATCTTCGACCGAGAGGATAATTGGAGCATATCTTCCAAAGTTGTCTCTCACTACACTTGCATATGAGAGAGAGAGTTTCTTGTTGTGTTTTACCAGTCCATGGAGTCAAATATGCTCATATATCTCTAGATTTCAATTCCATTTGATCTGATTGCAAAGAATATCAAATTTTCGATATAGTTAGCAATAACAAATAGAGTAATAAAGCTTCACCACATCGGGATTATCAACAGAATCTTAAAGTGAGTATTATTATTTCTTGCTTTCATATTACAGAATCAAACAGTGATTCAACAAGTTAATATGCAAGTAATGTGCATAACTATTAACTGAATCAGTAATTTCCAACTCTTGTTATGTGAACAGATCTATTAGTATAATTTATCAAATAGTTTCATCAAATAACCAACACTCACCTTTGATTTGCTGTGTCCTTCTTCTCCTCCTCCTCCTCCTCCTCCTCCTCCTCCTCCTCCTCCTCCTTATCCTCCACTCTAACTCTGCTGATTGCTTCTCATGTTATCAGATCATGGAATCATGATGAAAAACAACTCAGTGTTAGATCTCTTTTTTAAGTTGAGTGGATTTTGGAGCATATGCTGTGAGTAACAATAACATAGACTCCCACTAGTAATATTTGTAATCTACACAGAAAAGTTTCCTCTCTATTTGTTATGCATCATGACAAGACTTCTGTAATCTTTTAGATAATATTCTTGCTTATTCAAGGTTGAATTTATGCACAGTTTGACGACAAGTGTAGAATAAATAACGGTTTTTGTCAAAACAAACAAGAAGAGAAATTTACTCCTGGTGTTCTCATTCTGTTTTTCAGAATTAAAGAAGGTAACAGTATACACTGAATTCAAACGCAGCAGTTTATAGAGAGAGAGAGACAAGCATACACTCAGCTGAGAAAATTATATTAGTCAGATTTTGATAATCCAAAGTTCCTCTTCCATAATGTCATTCAACTAATATTATTTGTTAGCTCATTCTAATAATGGTATAATAACAAATAGAGTGAAAGCAACAAGTGTAGAATAAATAACAGTTTTTGTTAAAACAAACAAGAAGAGAAATTTACTCCTGGTGTTCTCATTCTGTTTTTCAGAATTAAAGAAGGTAACAGTATACACTGAATTCAAATGCAGCAGATCAGCTTATAGAGAGAGAGAGAGAGACAAGCATACGCTCAGCTGAGAAAAAAGTTTATCATCTTAGAGGTAAGCAAAACCGCAATAACAGTGCTTGTGACAAGTTTTTTGGATCAAGGGGAGGAGGGATTACAAACATCAAAGACTGAAAGCTTTGCATTTTTGAAAATTATATTAGTCAGATTCTGATAATCCAAAGTTCCTCTTCCATAATGTCATTCAACTAATATTATTTGTTAGCTCATTCTTATAATTATTGTATAATAACAAATAGAGTGAAAACAACAAGTGTAGAATAAATAACAGTTTTCATTAAAACAAACAAGAAGAGAAATTTACCCCTGGTGTTCTCATTCTGTTTTTTTTTTTAGAATTAAAGAAGGTAACAGTATACACTGAATTCAAACACAGCAGTTTATAGAGAGAGAGACAAGCATACGCTCAGCTGAGAAAAAGGTTTATCATCTTAGAGGTAAGCAAAACCGCAAAAACAGTGCATGTAACAAGTTTTTTGGATCAAGGGGAGGAGGGATTACAAACTTCAAAGACTGAAAGCTTTGCATTTTGTGAAAATTATATTATTCAGATTCTGATAATCCAAAGAGAAATTGTGTGTGTGTGTGTGTTTTTATGTTCTAACACATAATGTAACCGTGAGAGCAGTGGAATGTTCGAAATTCATCTATTAACCTCGTGAAAAACGCAGTAGGCGTTGATATGGATTTGTTTTGCAACAATGATTCCAACCCGTGTCAGCAACAAGCAGAGATGATGAATCGCATAGTATCCATATTATAAAATTCAATTTTAGAAATTTGTTACAGAAAATAAAGTGTCTGTTAGTTTGTCATAACTATACTATATGCTTTTGCATTTGTTTTCATGAGTTTACTACTACTGTCAAAGGTGTAAAGTACACCTACTACTACTTGAGTTCAAAGTGTTAGCAATGCTATTTTCTAAATAAGTCACTTGACTGATACTATTACATCAGTATCTCTTTCCTCATGCATGAATTTTTCCACCCAGCTCGATTCTAACTTTATAAATCTATGTTTGGTTTCTCAAAGTCTTTCTTGTTAGTGTGTGTGGTTTCCAAACTATGAAATATCACACTTTCCTTCTCCTCCAAGATGAAGAAATTATCCAACACTGTGAGTGAGAATATTGTACAACATCTAAAGCCAATGAAATTATAGTGTTTTTTCACTCTCGACTTTTCACTCTAACTTTGAGTGTGTGGGTTAAGAGTAGTCAGATGAAAAAGCTATTCATACTAATCTGGAGAGTGATCATTTACTGTAATCTAATTCATGTTGAAAATGTACATCTAACTAGACATAGAAGTCTCCTCCCCATAACTAACCAAATCCCTAGACATATTTATTGTTCAACAAAGGATGCTAACAACAAAAAATTCGTACCAAAAATATTCTATTGCTTGAAGCAAAGAGTATCTTACTTACATCATATTGTAATCTTAATTTTCCAGCATTGCGGTGTTATTACAGTATTCCATGAAAGGTTTTCCTTGCTTGTGACAGAAACTCAATTGATAGAGAAGCTATGTTCCTTATAGCATTTGACACAAATTATTCCTCTTGATAGACAAATCTCCTTCGAAAGTGTAAGGGATTGTGACCACAAGTCACTATGATCGAAATACACTCAAGTTTCTCTCTCAAATTTGTATTTCTTTTTCAAATTCTGCTAGTCGCTGTTCCCCGAATGTCTCTGTGGCTTTCAAAAAAACTCTACTCATCTAGTTGTAGCTAGATATGCATCTCGCCTGATAGAGGAATCAAATAATCGCTTTGCTTCTCTCAACAATATAATATATATATATAAATCTACTTCCATAATGATACTATATAAGCAAAGACCAGTCTTAACTTGTTACTCAAATAATCTACTTGCTTTTCATTTTCAACAATCACCTTTAAGTACTTTATCAGAATAACTTGTCTGTGTTATCTCTCCCTTCGTTCTGCCTTATCTCTAAATAAGTAGTCATTCAATGTCATATCAAAATAAAAAAAATTATTATATTATTCTTTTCTTCTCATGCTCACTCTCCATGAATGGAGATCTTATACTATTTATTGATGTCCCTCTAGAATATTATGATTGATCTTGTTGTGCTTCTTGCTCTGTGATTTTCAATCATTATTATATTTTCTCTATATTTAACAATCTGTCTATATACGGATTTTATTTGAACTTTTACAGTTACATTTCTCCTATTTGATTGAACATCTCTTGAGATGAGAATCTTTCTTGTTACTGCATCTCAGTAAACATGTGTATCAACAGAACTGCTGATTTTTTGTTTCACTTCAATGTAATTATGCACATTCACTTCTATCAATTGTGCACTTTGCTCAAGTACTATCATTAAAATTTCAACTATATTGCTATCTGCAAATATGGGTATGTTTACATTCTACAATCAAGTAGTATGCTGCTTTCTTTATTTAGCTGCAACTAATATACTGCATCTTTACATCAGTGCTACTTTACTGCATCTAATTTTGCTTCAACTCTGATGCTTCATTTTCTCAATTTTGGTGATGCAGAAAATTTTATAAATTAGTAGGTGTGAAGCTTCATGGTTTTTTCCTATGACTGATCCTTTAAAAACTTTACCACAAATAATGTACATATAGTAAGATCAAATTGAATAAAACAAGATGAATTGAATCTCTTCCATTAGATGAGGTGAGAAGGAGACTTGAGAGATTAGTGTACTTGATAAGAATGACACGAGGTTTCCAAGCTTGGCTGTTTGCATAGAGTGAGATTTCAGAATCATTTTTTTCTGTCAGTATTACTTGAGTTGTTTTTAGATTTCCACTTACCATTGCTGCAATGACAAGTCCATAGAGAGGAATAATGATTCAGTTAAATGTGTCGGTTAGATACATGCCTCAGTTCTGTTATTTCCTTAAGAAAAAACCTGTCACTGGAAGTTTCATTTCACCATGCAAATAGAGTGTGTGTGATCTAGAGAAGCAATTAGCATTGTCAAGCTTGACTTGTAGAATTTCTTAGTGCGTAGCGGACTGCATTCATAACTTCTTCTTCTTCTTCCTCTCATTCTTCTCTTTGGAAGCTATTGTACATGATGGAATGTGATTATCGTTTCACTTAAATCTGTCAGTTAGACATACTTCTTATTTCTACTTCTTCTTCTTCTTCATTCCTCTACTTCTCCCTCTTTTTGAGAGCAACTACTTCTTCCTCTTCTTCTCTGTCCTCATACTTCTTCCTCTCTTTGGGTGCTTGTTATTATATCGTTTTACTTAAATCTGACAGTTAGACACACTTCTCCTTTCCTCTACTTCTTCCTCTTTTTGAAAGCGACTACTTCTTCTCTGATCTTATACTTCTCTATGATAGCATGATACATTTTTTGAATGTGATTATTTGTTTCACTTAAATCTGTGAGTTGGACAAAGATGAGTCGGTTAAATCTGAGAAACTCCATTCACTCTAATCTGTCAGCAGTAGAGCCATTGAATTTCTCATTCTCCATTCCTCTCCTTCTTCTACTTCCAAACTCAAATCACTTTGGTTGAAAATCACACAGTTAGAAGTAAGATGTTTCAGTTAAATCTGTCAGTAGGAGATTCATGGATTTCTTATTCTTCTTCTCCACAGTAAAAATCTCACAGTTGGAAGTAAGATGTTTCAGTTAAATCTGTCAGTAAGATGAGATTTTCGTTTCACTTGTTGATAGTAACCTTTCTATCCTTTTTCTCATTCTCCTTCCAAACTCGATTCACTTTAATCTGTCAGCAGGAGAGTCATTGAATTTTTCATTCTCCATTCTTCTACATCCAAAATAGATTCACTTTAATCTGTCAGCACTAGAGTCATTGAATTTCTCATCCTCCATCTTCTACTTCCAAGGTCATTTCACTTAAATCTGTCAGTAATAGACTAATTGAAATAGACCGTGACTATCTATAGATCAAATGGAGCATAACTAGAGAAAGTGAGAGAGAGAGAGAGAGCGAGTGAGAGAGAGAGAGAGCATCATTGTTATCATCTTCTTCTTCTTCCTCTTCTTCTTCTTCTTCCTCCTCTCCTTCTTCTTCTTCTTCTTCTTCCTCCTCTCCTTCTTCTTCCAACTAGAGAAAGTGAGAGAGAGAGAGAGAGAGAATCATCGTTATCATCTTCTTCTTCCTCTTCTTCTTATTCTATAACCTGCTCTAGTCTTATGCTAGCAAATTCTTGCTTCATATCATCAAACCTAGCATTTTGATCTTGTTTCAGATTGTCAATCTTAGCATTTTGCTCATCAATCTAAGCATTTTGTCTATCAAACATTTGTGTTAGGAACGCTATAAGATTTTGATCATTTTTAGCTCCTACCATACTTGTTTCATTTGATATTGCTACTACTTCCTCATGAATTGTTACATTTGAAACGTTTTCACTTACAGCTACACTATCATTTGAGTCATTGTTTGAGGTTAGGTCTGAATCTTGAGATTCTTCATCTAAGTTTTGAATGTTTCCACTGGATAAAACTTCATTATTTTTATTGTTCTCCATCTTGCTACTGCGTAAAAAATATTCACTCATTAGAACCTGAACTTTCTCGAACCGATTTCCCACTCAGCAGCATCTCCCATTCACAATCTATCAAGATATCTATCCTACCAATAATTTTTCATAACCAGGGATATATTTTGTAGTTTGAGTATCACACCAGGGCGTACCATTTGCTGTGCTACCAATTTCTCCTAAATAGGTTGGATAGCATTTCTCACGTATTAACCTAAAGGAAGTTATCGGCTCCAAAATGGTAGATTCTTGATAAATTATGAATGTATCTATTTCTTATGAATGAGAAATCCAGTTTTCAGAGCAAATCAACTTATAATCTTCATAAGAATTTTGGCAATATACAACACAAATCCACAAAACAATACCTTACACACTTAAACATCTAGCATCATTACAAGCTAAATACTTATCCATTTATATAGTTGAAAAACAATGGCTATAGGCTTGTAGACACACAAAACAAATTATACAAAATTAGAACACCATAAAACTGTTCAAAACTCAATTTAAAACATTATAAATTTCAATTAAACAGAAAAATATTCAGAGAGCACAAAACACTTTTCCATAGCCAGCCACCATTTTTTAGGGAAGGCTAACAAGTACAGAGCAAAGCCACACCTCAAACCAGTGACGACTTTATGAACTCGTCACCAATATTAAATTCCAAAAATTATAAATTACAAGTTTAGAATTTACATTTTACATTTGTTCTCAAAAAAACTTTATTTCGAAACTGTTATTTTTAATTTATATATCCTCTATATTTATAATGATCTGTTAATTCTGTTAACTCTGTTTCGGTGATACCATGGAATGTGCAACACAATTATTTATGATAAATTCTCAGTTAAAAGTTGTCTGCATATTGATTACTCTGATATTCACTATCAAGTTTTATAGATCTCAAATTGAAGATTCGATTTTAATCGAGAAAAAATGTTATATTACAAATTACATGATCATTGATTTTATAATGTAATTATATTTGTGATAATATAATGTAGCTCTGGTTCATTAGGTAAATTAATCTATCTATTTCCATCAGGTGCCGAATCTCGCACCCTGAGATAAATGTATATTATAAAGAAATTTATTGGAAACTGTAGAAATTGATATATATTTAATTATTGATTTGTCAATTTATCATGCTCTGATTTGAGAAGTTAATATACATATAAATAGGATTATCCAAATCGACAAGCAACAGCAAGTTGATGTCGAAGCTACATGCAGATAAATGCATATGATCAATGAAGTGAAAGCACATGGTAAAGTTTCGTGCTATAGAACTAGAAAATAATACCAATCTGTGATATTATTATTTGATTCTGTTTTTTGTTTCATCATATATTTTCGTTGCTCCATATATTTTTTCTTTGATCTAATTTTGAGATTACTTGTTTAATATATGTATCAAATTTCTCATGGTGTACCATTCATTTTATTCCTCAATACCATAGGATATAAATTATAATTATGTATATATATTTTTTAAAAATTATCAGTATTATATTATTGCGAAAGCTCCTGTCTGAGCCTATTAAGATTTTAGTGAGATTATACCCTAGAAAACCACGACCAGATTTTATAGTTATTAAGCTAACTGTTTTATAGTTATTATATAACGAATAATATTGCCTCAGATATAGGCTTACATTTGAAATACATAAATGTAAATACATACATAAATTGTTTAACAAATAAGAATCTCACTAGAATAATGGTAACTTTCAGAACAAGGTCTTTACAGTGATATAAACCCATGATAATTACTGTTGAACGGAATATAATAAAAATTGCCCTCCAATTAGTGCAAATGTTGAATGCACATTGGCAGTCGCTATTATCATCAGTCGAGTTGAATCAACAATATTGGCATAGTGATTTTGTTCAATCAATATTACTACTAATCTTGTAGAACTAGCTAACAGTATTGCTGTTAGAGAAATAACCAGATGTAGGGAATGGAGAACAAAGTAGATAGTTGAGATAGCCTGCAAAATAGTGAATGCTGAACCATCTACCAGAAAAAACTATTCATATGTTTGTTGATACTATCTGTGTTTAGTAAAATGTACTAGACTTTTGTAAGCTGTGGCAACTATAAGAATCCACTAACTGAAACAAAGTAGATAGTTGAGGTGGTCTGCAAAATAGTGAAGCTGAGTTCACTAGAACCATCTTTCAGAATTATTATTATTATTATTATTATAAGCGTATGGCAGACACATAGACACACACATACACACACATGAATTCACAAAAATATGCAGGTCTTTGACCTTTGTCAGCTTGAAAAAAAATATATATAAAACAAAATAAAACCATCTATCTAGGTTATAGAATACAAACAAAAATATATGACAAAGAAAAGTGTATATATGCACAAGGAAATAGGAAATAATCAAGTCAAACTTGAATCGAATTATAGGCCCTAGTTTCCTTGTGTGACCCTCTCCTTCCAGAGCCCTTACTCCCAATCCCCTCTTCTTCTTCAACATGCTCTGGATCTTTATCTCTTTGGAATGAACGGTTTTCTATTGACTTGGCTTTGTATCATTCTTTCTTTACTCATCTTTTATCTTCCTGTCTGGCCTTCCTGGGTCAAGCTCTTGCCTTTCAAGCCCTGGTCCTTAAACTACACGTTGGGGTCTGGGGGCTTATTTTTTTCCTTTCACATAAATTTTTCTAACATGCTAGGCTATCAACTACATGTAGTGTAGTTCGAACAGCCATAAGTATGTCCTCTTACACACTCCAGAGCGGACAGGCAAAATAACATCAGCCATAGGACACAGATCTGTTTCTATACCCTTTTGTGTCCTTATAAACGCTTGGCGGTGGGGATGGTATTGGTTAGTAGATTGGTAATGATTGCATGAATAAACGAGGTACTTCCAGAGAAGTTTGTACACTGTCTTAGTTCGGTTGGCGACCAGACTAGCTTTGCTCTCCTGGTCAATATTAGAGCACACACACACAAACACAAGAATCTTTCAGAATAAACTATTTTTACGTTTGTTTGAACTATCTGTGTATAGTAAATTGTATTAGACTTTTGAAAGCTGCGGCAACTATGATAATATACTAGCTGGAACAAAGTAGATAGTTGAGGTAGTCTGCAGAATAGTGAAGTTGAGTTCACTAGAACCATCTGTCAGAATGAACTATTATTACGTTTGTTTGTTTGTTACGGTTGTTTGAACTTTTTGTGTATAGTAAATTGTACCAGACTTCTGTAAGTTGCGTCAACAATCAAAATCTACTAAATCCCGAATACAACCAACTAGGGATCTTGTAGAAATAAATAATAATTGTAAATGCAGCAACTCTTGTTAAAACAACTATCATATTATAATAGAGCTGTAGAACCGTGACGTCACAACCGATGACTTTTCAGTAGATCCCACAATCTCACAGTTGGATCAATAATTCTATGTTGGAACGATTGCATTCAGGTTGAAAGTGATAGATTACTAACTAATTCTCAATATGGTTTTAGAAAATAAAAAAATATTTCAGATGCCCTCTTCGCTATAACCAGAGATGTGAATTTTGCCTTGGGAAGTAATGAAAAATGTGCATTGATATTCTTGGATCTGGCCAAGGCATTCAATTCTGTGGATAGGGAAAAGTTGCTCAAAAAAATGGAACTGATTGGGATAGAGGGAGACTCATTCAATTGGTTTAAATCGTATTTCAGTAACCGTAAACAGTTTACTGTTATAAATGGAGGAAATAGCCAGCTGGAACAAGTAGAATGTGGGGTAATTCAAGGAAGCACCCTAGGTTCATTATTATTCTTGATTTATGTAAATAACCTTTCAAGATTGAACTTAAATAGCAGGATCTATCTTTTTGCAGATGACGCTGCTGCTCTGGTTAGGGGGCCTGACTGGGAATCCGTACTGAATAGGGCAAAGAGAGACTTGGCGTCATTAAAAACATGGTTTGACCATAATTTATTGACACTCAATGTCAGTAAGACAAAGTTCATGCCGGTCTCCCTGAGAGATGCTAGCGACACCTCAGTTGAAGGGGTCAAACTGCATACATGTGGTAACATTAACAATACCTCTTGTAACTGTGAGTCAATTGCAAGGGTAGACTCTTATAAATATCTTGGTGTGATTATTGATAATAGATTCAACTGGTCTGCACACGTTGCTTATCAGAACAGCAGACTAAGAAAAA
The DNA here is from genome assembly GCF_014356525.2 of Nilaparvata lugens. Lineage (NCBI taxonomy): Eukaryota > Metazoa > Arthropoda > Insecta > Hemiptera > Delphacidae > Nilaparvata > Nilaparvata lugens. Next base: position 43,018,421 of record NC_052507.1, read on the forward strand.
TGATTTATGTTTTTAGGAAACTTAGAGAATATTTGAACAAGAACGAAATCCTAACAATTTCTTACGCATTTGTTCAATCAATTATTGAAGGAGGGATCCTAGCTTATGGAGGAGGATTCAGATCTATTTTGAATCCTCTATTCATTACACAAAAACTGATTCTAAAGGCTGCACTTGGGAGGCGTTGGGACTACTCGACTGAGGCGGTTTTCGCGGAGATGGAGGTGCTTGATGTCAGGCAATTATACATTAGAACTTTGGCAACATACATTCAAAAACTATTCTGACATATTTAATACTATCACTCATAATTATACAGCAAGGAGAGTAAATCATAACAATATCCAAATGCCAAGGGTAAATAAAACCATCTTCACTACTAATGCATACTACATAGCCCATATTCTGTTAAAAAACTTATCTATAGTTGCAACAGACTTCATTAACTATAAAAAATCTGCATTCAAAGTAGCAATTAAAAGGTGGATTCGGGGTATCGGTGGAGGCGAGAGTTGTGAAAGATTGATTACTTCAGAGTTTAGTCTTTACACATTCTATCACCGGTCACTATTACAAATTTCAATCATTATACTGGCTATTTTTCTGAATCTCCTGATTCTCTCTTTTTGGGTTGTGTGTGTGTGTGTGTGTGTGTGTGTGTGTGTGTGTGTGTGTGTGTGTGTGTGTGTGTGTGTGTGTGTGTGTGTGTGTGTGTGTGGGTGTTGGCGTTTTCACGCCATTGTGGGTGATCTGTTTCTTCGTCTGTTTGTTGGGTTTGGATGGGGGGAACGTACCTTTTGGGTTGGGAAGGGGTTTCTTGGGTTACTAGGGGGTGGCATAGGGATAGGGGGGAGAAATGTAGTTTCATTCTCAGAGGGGGGGTTTAGTGTCACCATTATTGAAATATATATATATATATATTTAACTATAAAACATCGACACTAAACCCCCCCCCTGAGAATGAAACTACATTTCTCCCCCCAATCCCTATGCCACCCCCTAGTAACCCAAGAAACCCTTTCCCAACCCAAAAGGGACGTTCCCCCCATCCAAACCCAACAACAGACGAAGAAACAGATCACCCACAAAGGCGTGAAAACGCCCAACACCCACACACACACACAAAATAAATAAATAAATAATATATATATATATATATATATATATATATATATATATATATATATATATGCCTATTCCTACCTTAGACTCATTCTCGTACACAGGCAGTAATGCCTCTGCGAGAGTAAATATTTCTCAATATATATTTGTACATCGCTGTCATTTCTGTGGTGCTGACATTGTCTTATTTTTATTGTAAAGTGTATTTTTATTTTATGATGTAGGCTAGCACTGTGATTGCTTGTAAGACTTGTGAAATAAATAACTTTTTGAATTGAAATTGAATTGAATTTCAACTAACTAGAACAAGATAGTTGAAGTAACAGGGAATTCTGTTTAACCCCAATAGGAATGTTTTAATCTTAACCAGAAGTTGATTATGATAGCTGGTGGTTGTACTTCCAACTATTTTTAGTTAGTTGCAAAGTTCGATTTTTCTCCGTGTGTAACACAAAAAATGGTGAGATGGAAATAATTATTGTTCATTCAGAAATAAAACTAAAACTATAAGAATTAAGACCCCCCTCAGCGGGGGAGAGTCTCCAACGGGTTTGAATTAATTAGTATGAGAGAAATCCTTCGCTTGTTAGTTTACATGAAGTCTTTGATGCAAAAGAATTGAATGCATGCTAGTATCTATCCATTAAGGTGCGTACAGACTTTCGCTCTGCTCCGCAATCGAACGTCACTCGAGCAGATCGATTGAAGATCGTTGGTGGAGCAGGAGTGGAACGCGAACAGAACTTGTAACAGAGCTCGATCTTGGCTAGTTCCTAGGTCAAACTAACCAATAGTTGCGCATGTGCGGTTGGATCAGTCACAATCTCTGTGTTAGCATATGAAATCACAAGAATTAATAATTTATTACGAAATCATTGAAATTAGATAATGTAGAATTATAAGAACATCTTTAATAATAGGTACCAGCCCATTAGAATTTAGAAGAAAGTAGCCAAAAACCCAACCACGCCTTTCACCTCTCAAAACATTGACAGACATAACCTTTTCGTAATAGAACATCAACATAAATGCAACAAACAAGATAATATTATCATTGATTTATTATACAGAGTGGGTGAAAAGTCCGAGAATCTTAGTATCTCATAAAAGAGTGTGATTCCAAGGTGGTTGTGATTGGGGATCCCTCTCAAATAGGAAATACTACTCTACTATGACTTCAAAAATCTGGTCTGCCATCTTGGATCCGCCATATTGAATGCAACTTTATTTTTTTAACTAGGAAGGTTGTCATCCAATACATGATTTCGATACGAAATTTCAATAAAAACTGAATGGTGGAATCCACACATCGATATCTCAAACCGTTCAGGAAATATTTACAATATTAAAAAATACCACTTATGTATTTCATTTCTGATATGCATGATATTGATGTGAATATCTTTTGAACGGTTTGAGATATCGATATGTGGTTCTCGCCATTCATTTTTTCTTGAATTTTTTCATCGAAATCATGTATCGCATGACCACCTTCCTATTCAAAAAAAATGAAGTTGCATTCAATATGGCGGATCCAAGATTTCTTACCAGATTTTTGAAGTCATAGTAGAGTAGTATTTTCAATTTGAGTAGGATCCCCAATTACACCCACTGTCAAATAACCTTTGGGTATGAGATATTGAGCTGTTCTCGGACTATTCACCCACCCTGTATAAACATAATGTATTTATGCTACCCAGTAATCCCCTGGACAGAATATTTTTTTTAGTTTTGTCACCCGATAAGCTGGATTGAACGTTTCACATTTGTGAGGTTAGGTTGCAACGAAGTCAGCAATACGACAAGCGCGCGATCATCCTTCGAACATATTTCGAACCTCTAGCAATTCCTTGCGTAACATCTCGCGTAACGATCATGATCGGAGCGAGTGCAGAGCGTATTCAAGGCGCGTATATCTGTACGCACCTTATCGGACTCGTAGTTGAGGGTGGAAGTTTGTGGGAATTGTAGAATGGTAAGGAAGTGTGAAAAATATTTATGGTGAGATACAGTAGGATGAAATATGATAGAAGAGGAAGGAAGAATTATTTTTTCACAAGGAGAGAATAGCACAGAATCGCTGTCTTCATTTCGACTTGGAAGGTAGGAATTAGGACACAGCCGGCCCTTTCTGACACACAACCCTACATAGAATAGGAGAAAAAAGATAAGGGAAGAACAGTTACACGAACAGTTACACAGTGGATGAGAGGAAGAAGAAAGCATAATATGTCTTATCAGTTTGGTCTGATTTGAGTCTCTGCCTTAAAATTGGAAGAATGGATGAGGAGGGGGGAAGTGTAAAAGGAGGTGATAAGGGAACAAATACAAACAAGGAGTTCGAAGAGAGAGAGGAAAAACACTCATCTACTCTCATAAGCGGTAAGTTTGGAAGGAGAGAGATAAAAAGGATTAAATGATTATATAGGATCAGGAACTTCGATTTGAAGAAATAAGAAGATAAGGTGAAAGGATGGTGAGTGAAAATATGCTGAAAATTGAAAGATAGTGTGAGGAATGGCTGTGAGGAATTGAATTAATAGAGATGAGTAAATGATACAGATAAAGAGAAAATAGTACGAATTTAAAATTGGTAGTGTATTTGTGATATATGTTTTTATATATATATATATATATATATATATATATATATATATATATATATATATATATATATATTAGTGAAAATAATATATTGAATGAAACTGTGGCAGAGAAGAGACTTGGCTAACCTACAATGACTACAATGGACTATATTTTTTATAGAGCCTAATGAGCTCGCTATATAGCCTCTGTAAGCTAAGCTATAATTATATAAGCTTAATTATATAAGCCTTTTGAGCTTAGCTATTCAGCGCAGATGCTTGAATCATTCGTTATTGGCTCCAAGTGCAGTTCCGTTGCACATTCATACACCCAGACACACTCTTTCTCTCTTTATGTGCCTTACTATCTTTCACTCACTCTCTCTGTAGAGAGAGATTGGTAGAGATTGGTTATTGGAGAGTATTTGGTAGAGAGTTAGTGGGGAGGATATTTTTAATATTCTTTCCGAAGAATGGACATTGATATGTCCAAAGCTCCGCCAATTTATATAGATGCATAACAATATGATTATTATTTATAGTTAATAGATTACAAATTGCTTTTTCATATCATATACAGTTCAATAATTATTTTCTTAGTCTATATTATGTAAATTCATCTATAATTTTGCTTTATTGTAAGCTATTGTATATAAGTGTATAAGCCAGTATATATTGTAATCTACATAAATAAAGTACTCAATCAATCAATCAATCTGTCTGTCACTCTTTAACGTTCTCTTTTCCCCCCTCACCAACACCCTATTGAACACCATTTCTTCTCCTATTAAGGCTCCTCAATTCGTTCGACCTATTTTTCTCTTCAGATTTTTGTCTCTTCACACATACATGAAACCATTAACCTCGCTATTTCTTTTGTTGATACGAAATCGTATTTGAATTTTTCGTCTTATTTTCCTTTTTTAAGAACACTGCCATAGGATTTCCTTTTTCAGTTGAGAAGTACGAGGTTTTCAAATGTGCAGTGCAACGCGCAACGTGAAGAAATTGATGCACGAAAACAGCTAGATTCGCTCGTAGCTCTAGAGTTGCTCGACTAGACGATAACAACCATTATGGAATCAGTTGGCTGTAAATCTTCATGTACTATTCTCTCTTCTCAATTCTCTCGTATTGCAGACTTCAAGGCTCCGGATCGTACGAGACCAAACGACTGCTTTGATATAACATGACTCTATTTTCCTACTGAATGTTATTTTACAACTACTACTCTTTGAATCTGAATTCCCTCATAACACTTAACAAAAGTTTTCATTCCCCTCGAGGAAATCTGTATTAACACATATCAATTTTGTAATTTCAAATATAGGATTCAAGAGATGAATGTCAGTTTAAGGTCCCAAATTTGGAGTAAAACATTTTTTTCAAGTCTCAAAAATCCATGTTACAATAATGTTAATATGTTATTTCAATTTTTAAGAGTAGGAGTGTAATATTTGTATTTTATTCAAAACGATATTATCTGAATTTATACTATTGTATTGGACTGATCTATCAAAAGAAAGTATGTTTCATTTACTATGAAAAATAAACGGATCTTTTCCCTCGTTTAGTGTATCCTGTAATATATGTAGAAACATATTTCTATCGTTCAATGTGAATTCACGACTATGTTCATATTTCACTAATTCACTTTCCATCACCAATATTCACATCATCTGATTGCATTCGACTTTATTAAAGAGTCTATGTATGCATTCCTTCCACTCCTAATAGCCCAGTGACATTCGTTATTGTCTATTAATTTATTAATCATGAAAACTGATGAAGGACTATAATAATATTCTTCGATGGTCACATGATAGGAACTTGATTATTAATAAATCTAAGACAGTGGTCCTACACTTCAAAACACCCCATACTAAAGTTCTTAATCCTCCAGTTATAAAAAATCATGATTGTAAGTGTCTTTATTTGAATAATGGTGATCCCTGCACATGTACCCCTTTGAAAGTTACAAATAACACCCGTTACCTTGGTGTAATCTTGGATGATAATAGAATTACATATAGATCATATTTCGAAAAAGTTACGTGCAATCAGTGCTCAAATCTTCTTTTTACATAGAAATATACCACCAGATTTTCTGTATCTAATTTATAAATCATTATCAGAATCCTTAATGATAAGGTATGGCATCGAGGCTTGGGGATGTGCTGCAAACTCTATTAGACAGGGTAGAGCGTATCCAATTCAGAACCCTCAAATGTATAATGTCCGTATCTAACCGATTAAATTTCACAATTCATGATAAAAAATCCGTTCAACGATTTTTTCACACACTCACTCCAAAAAAAATCTATCTATATAAGTTAGTATTAATGTACAGAAATAATTATTCTTACCGACAATTTGCACCTATACCTCAATAAAATAATCTTAGAGCATTCAGTGTATATTCAATTCCTAGATATAATAATTTGTACGGAAAAAGATCATTGAAATACACTATTCCAAAACTGTTTAATTTGCTCCCTATCATCATCCGAGATTATTCCAAGGAAGATATTTTCCAACTTATCATTGTGAATGATTTTAATTTGTGACACTACTACTCCAACACTTTAATGTACACTAGATAGTGAAAAATCATCAATTTTTTTTTTTTTTTTATTTTTATAAATACACAATATTAGTTTGCTGGTAAAATGAATTTTAGTATCTGTGAAACACCGCCGCCTAAGAGTGACTATCTGATTTCTCATAATATATATTAATATATCATTCAATTTTCTTATACTATATGGATGGATAATTAACGTTTGAGACCCCGATCACTTATTGTATTTTTTATTTAGTATTATCGTTAATTCTGAATAAGATTAATATCTTTTGATGCTCACTTACTATAGAGTATCAAGTTTATTTTATTTTAAATTTAATTTAGTTTTATGATTTGAAGTTTTTGAGTTTTCCATCTTTTCCAATTCCCATTAACCCTATACCACCCTATTAATCATCCTTAGTTCATCTAATACCCCATACTCCTTTTTAAATTCCTAAACTCCCAGTTTCATGAAAAAGTTTTTTTCCTTAGTTTATTTTTTAAGTTAGCATTCATTCTATTTATGTATTTTTATTATTTGTAGGCACCTGCTGTAAAATCTTTTAGGTTTAGCGGGACCAATTTTGTAATGCATTTTACTGAATAAAATGATTGATCGATTGATTGATTGAGGAAGAAATGTTTTCCGCTTAAATCGTTTCATCATAGGGCAAGAAATTTACAGAAAACTTCAATACTAATTGTTAATTCCATGGCCATGGTTAAAATCGCTGCTGCCACCGCCGCTGTGTGTACAAGAATTGGAAAAGGAATCTCCTAGAACTAAGTATGCAACCACCACTCTAACCATCATGCCATGCCACGCTCTAACCATACCCTTAGTCCCTTACTGATCTGCCTGGCTTGTGTAATCATCACTCTGTTCTGGTGGAGTACAGAACAACTATTCATACTAAAAACCTTTTCGAATAGAATTTGCAAACGTTCAAACTGAATAAAATCCCCAATTACCAAGGATGAGCCTCATACTCTACCTACACATTCCATTCCAAGGTACAGAGTACTTTCAAGGCTATGCTCAGACGATATGCGATTTTCAGGTTTAGTTTTCAAAATAGGGGGGGGGGGGAGGTAACATAAGTCTAGACTGATGTGAGCGAGCGCACTTTGATGGCAATCGGAAAAATACTTGTTAAAAGCGTATTAGGCAGCCGCCTCCGGCAACAATAAAGCACACTGATTGCCGCCCAAAGACACATGTGCATTGCGCACCACTCCATCAAATTGCGACCCCCCCCCCTCCCGCAACACCAAAACCCCACTAACACGTCACTCGCAAATCCGCATCGTGAGTCTCCTGTTCTGCTTTCTCCTTTCATTCCGTCGTCTATTAGAATTCCACGACGCCATTTTGTGCCGCAACTTTCACGTGTACTGTAAAGTCGACGTGGAATAATCAGCGTCAAATGGGGGAGCAACAAAGACGTGCCGCGACTGACGTTCGACAGATCGTGACAAGAAAAGATGCGGTGAATCGTGGTTTATTGTTGTTCATAGATACAATTGAAAATACAAAAAAAATATGAATTACAAGTACAAATTAACATTCAAATTAAAAAATCAAAGTACAATATATTATAACCATCAAGAAGAAATCTCCAAAGACCATGTCTGACAATAGGTAATCCAAACAAAGACAATAATATAATGAATGGATAAGCCAAACACATACTGTAAGCAGTGAGGATAGAATGTAATAGAGCTGCCTTGCTCACAGCTGAATGCAGAGCGTGAGCGTGCTCGACCCCCCAACTCTCAGGATGGATACCTCGCCTAAGCCGTCTCAAGTCTTTATATTGCAAGCGTTACGCGAATTGACCATAACTCTAGTAGTCCAGTCAAGGGAAGGTTATAGAGGGAAAAGTTGGGAAGACAATTTTTGACCCAACAGTTCTGTTAAGGGTAGTAGGGGGGTAAACATATCAAAACTCCCCACCACTACCCCCTTTGCTGAGGGGGTGGGGGTGGTTTAAAGGAACCATTTTTTGGTTTCTCGCATAAAACTCAAAAACTATGTATCCTAAGGACTTGAATGACGTATAACAAATTAAAGCTTACATAATTTCCTACAATATTCATTCAACAACTATCTTCGTATCTCCTCTAGTTTCCGAGATATACGCTCTTGAAAGTGTGACATTTTAAAAAAAAAACACGTTTGCCACCAATTTTTTTCTATTTTTGCTCTTATAACATTTTAAAAACCGATGGGAGAAATCAATGTTGATTAAGAGCTTATAGAGCAATGAATTCTCTTCAATTTGATGTATAATTTCCTACTTTTACGAATTTCCCTGTTAGTTTGCTGTGAATCTCTATTCCAACCAATTCCAAAGATTCGCTCACGAAGCCTAGCTAAATTTGTAGCGCGGAATCCAGCACCTGTGAAGGGTGATCATTCAGTTGGCTAAACTCGCACGAAACTCAGGCGGGCTCGTCCAGTCCGGTAACGATCCCTGCGTTGAATGCTACAAACGATGAATCAACGAGAGCAGTGCAACGAAATGAGTGAACGTGATTTCCAACTAATTCCAAGAGGCACAAGTGAAGGAGGCTTGCTGTGTGATTCCGTGCTGCGCCCTCCTGACGGGCGACGTTGATGTATCGCGGTCTGTTGCTCAGTCGATCCGTCTTCATTGCGCCTCGCTTCGCCTCGGGTGGGTCAAACTTTGTGCCCACCGCCTAAGTTATCTACTGCTGAATCTTGTCCTGCCTGCAGCCAACTCCACTCGATTGCAATAATTCGTTTGTTCATGTCGTAGTAATTGTGTACTCGAAATACAAATTTCTGTAATTTCTTCCACTGGAGCCTACTACTTCTATATTCTCTGTTTCTGTTAATAATTCTAGTTTTTCTCAATGGGTGTGATGCTTACAGAAGATCCATGCTCCTTCCTGATATAAAGCTATTCAAAACAAACAGAAAAAAAAATTCGTCAACAAATAAAATTAGGTGGTCTTCAGAATATTAGAAAATATCATTGTGTGTAACTGACTGGAAAACATTGATCAAACTTCAGTTCTCAGTACTGTGTTAACGATACAAAATGACTAGCTGAACTAGCCTTTATTTGTTGCCTCTAAATTTGTCATGCTGTGCGCTATATTTGCAGTAAGGCTTTGACATAGAAACATGTTGAACAGTAAATAAACGAGTATTTTCAAATTTATATTCTGGAAATCATATTCTTATTTCTCCTCATGCTTGAGTAAGCAGTATTCATGTCCTCAGTACTTGACCAAGCAGTGATGATTTCATAACAAACCAAATTTTATTTACCTCCTCACTAAACAATAATCAAGTTCCACAGTGATCGATATCACTGGAATATTATTGAAAGCTCAAAATAAAACCAGATTTTTTTGTAATTCGATGATGTATTAATAAATGATCACGTGCTACATTCATCCAACTTTATTTTGAAACTAGCTTTTGATTCAACATTAGAATTTATTTTTGTCCTGATTCAATATCCGTTTCATGTACGTATAAAATTCAGTTACCAAGCGGTTGTTAGCAGAATTCATGAATCGCTAACAACATTGATTTCTCTCACAATATGAAGCCGAAATGCTTGGTGCGTTTGAATGATTTTATTGCTATTAAAATCATACAGACTTCTCAGTTTGGATTCCTAGAAAAACGTCTGTTTATGACGTATGTCAAAAACGCTTACACATATTGCCAATAGCCTTACCTATGAATTTAGTATTCCAATTAGTGAACCTTGGTCAAATATATCCAGTGAATATGATTTTAAAACTGCAATTTTGCAAATATCTGCTTCAAAAGCAGTGAGAAAAACAAGAATTTCATTCAACAGAATGGAAACGAACAGAACAAAGAACCAAATGGACATCCCAGTGAAAAAAATATTTATTCGCTTATTGTGACGTTATGAATAGTGTGCTTTATTCAAACACAATTAAGAGTGATATTCGTTAAAGTAGTTTTTGTCATAGTCATTCAATATCAGCTGTTAAACATGCATCAAATCAAGCCGGTAAAAAGCTGATTGTAGAACAAATGAACATATGATTCTCATTACAGCATTGTTAAATCTACCATCGCTTGTTTGAATCGTGCGCGCCTGCCATGCACTGCCTTCTAGTTTTACAATCGCATTTTTATTTCATCTTTCACGTCTTTAGAATCCATTTCATATTTTTATTTACTCCTTCTCGTCATTTTTGCCATTGTCTAAATCATTTGGACCATTTTGTGGTTTGGATAGTATTTTATTGACTAGATTTTTTGTCATAGTTGGTATTATTGCTAGTGTGGTAGGACGCCTACCTTTTTTCTTGGTTCTTCATCGCGTATGACGTTCCTTGTTGCATCGGAATTTTTCACTGCTGTAATTGAATTGGAAAAATCGAGGAATTCTCCATATCATGGTTACTTAAAGTGCATCAGTTTTTAGGATGTATCTTTAGACATCAAGTTATGTCAGTTTTTCCAGTCTTGGTTCGTTATTTTACGAAATATAATTGAGTCTTTCAAACACTTAGTGACGCGTTCAGAGTGTATTTAAGATTGCATCATTGCGTATGATTCATGTTTAATTACATTCTCCTGTTGAATACAAGAGACTCTCCTATGTATTCAGACTTCATGATTGAAGTTTCTTCTGTTTGGATCGATTCCCGAAGGGTGGAGTCAATTTTTTGCCATGAACTCGAGGTTCAAATTTCATCGCTTCGCAGAAGTCGACTGTTGCTGGCCTTTGCATTAATTTCTTGATACAGAAATGCATCTATTCACCTGTGTAACGAGGGTTTACACCTGTCTTTGTTGGATCTGGATTCATATTCTTCGCCACCCAGAAGTTGATTACCTTCGCACTCTCTTCAATGAGCACAAACAAGGTGTTTCGGTCTTGGTCTTGTGAAGGTCACGTATCATCTCTGCAGTGAGTTGTAAAGTTGAGTTGTGAATTTTCCTCATCACATTTTTTTGTATTGTTCATTTCATACTCTAAACTTTTGTTTTCCACTTATTTCATTATAGGTCTTGTTATGACCAATGGTTTAATTCTTAATAATTATTAGGAATTTCTAGATATTTTCAAAGACCTATTATTTAGGTCTGAGTTATAGTTTGGAATTCAATTTAGAATTCTAATTCAAGTGAAGTTTGTCATTAAGAATTTTAAAAGATTTTCATGGACCTTGATACTCTTGTCTAGGTTATGTTTTCCAAAGTGTGGAATTCTATTTTAGATTTTTATACGGCCACTGAGATCTTTTTATTTTGTATCAAATTTACTCACTCATTTTATAGTGAATTTACTTATTCATTTTACAGTGAATTTATTCTTCCATTCTGTATTGAATTTACTCTTCCATTCTGTATTGAATTTACTCTCATTTTGTAGTGAATTTACTTATCCATTTTATAGTGAATTTACTCTTTCATGTTTGTGTGACGTTATTTTTGTCGTCGCATGTGCCCTGCTTGGCCGCAGTCGGTAGAGCAAAGATTTCTGGATAACTTTAATATTTTTGTGACTCCTGAAAGAAAAATACCACCAGTTTCTCACCAGCTCTTCTAGGAGCTCAAACAATTCTCTGCCTTCGATGGCTGCAAACGTCGGCTGCTTCAACAGTCCACAGTTCTTATGACTGATTTGGTCGACTCCACAAATATAGGTGCATGAGAGGTAGATAGATATAAGGGCTCTGATTTTTGTGCTAGACAATATGGTATCGTCACCAATGCCACCCGCTACCATCTGACAAAGGGGTCAGCAGTGTAAGATGATACAGAGCGGAATCAAAGGCGATACTCTATCAAAATACCTTATACATTCTATCAATTTATATTGCTGCTGCAACTTAGTACTATGACCCTTGAGTTCTTCCAAATCATATGCGATGGTTCTGAATGATTTAAGTAAATCTTGGTAACATAATATTTCCAAAGATTTAATAATCAATGCTGTATATCATGAAAATTCTAATAAATTACTGATAAAAAAAAAGATATATGAGTGAGCATATATGATAAATCAAATATTAATAAATATTCCAACTGTGCATATTTGAATATTCAAATCTCATAAATAGTTCTTGAGAATATTCCCATTTCGTTTTAATACTTGCGCAAGTTTCGATATTAATTTTAATATTTAAATAACCCTTTGACGAGCTAGCTTCATTTAATTGTGATTTACTCATAGCACTGAGGGCCCTCCTTAATAACTTTTCAAATGAACTCACGTTTCAATTTTTCACGATATTATGATGGTGATTCGGATTCGTTTCGGTGTCCTAGGCCTTTTCTGATGGGCTGCTGTCGTCTTCTCCAATGGGACTATTTAAATTTAATGACTCATACTACGATGATGTCATACTACGACCTCACTAAGTCTTATGAAATTTCATTTTTAATTATTCAAACAACTTTAAATTTTTAACGTCGAATTTTAAAAAAGGGATCTAGTCTTGTGCTCTCAAAATTGGTCGCGTCCCGGGTGACCTCTGGCGAGCAAGTGGGTATGGATCTTCCTCTATTCTTTTACAACCATACTTCCGACTTTTCAATTTACATAAAATTTAAATATTCACTCTCATTGATGAATTTTAAATACTCCGCTATGACATAATCCGAGCCCTACTGTTGCACTTCAGGGGTACCACAGGGTTCCAATCTTGGTCCCTTGTTATTTTTGTTATATGTGAATGGCCTTCCTAGTGTGCTAAATAGCTCGGAGTTCCTCATGTTTGCAGACGATACCAAAATATTTAGACAGATTAGGTGTGTTGATGACTGTTCGTTGCTTCAAAGAGATATTGATGCACTGCAGAAGTGGTGTTTGGAATCAAGACTCACGCTGAATGTGGCGAAATGTAAGGTGGTATCGTTTACCAGACAGAGGGAACCTTTCCATTATAACTACAATATTGGTAATATTCTGTTGGACCATTCGCAAGAGTATAGGGATCTGGGAGTGATTATGGATGCTCATATGGATTTTGATAAGCACATTGAACACCTGTTATCAAAGTGCAATCAGATGATGGGCTTTGTTCTTAGAACACGCTCAAGCTTCGAAAGGTGGGACCCCATTTTATACCTGTTCAAGTCTTTGATTCGAAGCCAGCTTGAGTATGCAGCGCCGGTCTGGAGTGCTTATCAGATCACCTATGTAATAAAACTTGAGAGAATGCAAAATAAATTTCTAAGATTCCTCTTCTTCAAAAAATCCGGGCATTCCTGTGAGAGGAGTTTTCCTACACGTCGATTAAGATCATTGTTTGAAGTTGATGCTCTTAAGCTCAGGAGAGAGGTATCATCTTTGATTCTTTTCCGTAAGATAATAACGAATGAGGTTGATTCTTCTTATCTCCTGGGAAGAATTGGATTCGCTGTGCCCACTCTCAGGCGAAGATGGCGGCATTCCCTATTCGCAGTACAGAGGTGTAGGACAGTTAATGCATATTTTCCCCCCTCAACCACGTGCCAAGATTGTTGAATGGACTTGGCTGTGGGGTGGACGTGTTTTCTGATGGCCCATTAAGTTTCAAGTGCACAATAACAATATTTTTGAGAGAGAATCAGAATAACTGAATTTTTTAATCAGCAGCCATAATTTTCGCTAATATTTCTATCATTATAGAAATATCACTCTTTATACATTAATTTTTCTTTATTTGCACATTCAAACTCATTTCATTCTTACTTACCCCTTATTTTCAAAGTTTTTTGCTGGCAGTTATCATTATCACCCTCATCCTATCATCCATATGAGACTGCATGCTCTCTCCTTCATCACTTCATATATTCATTTTCACCATCACTTTCACCATCAACTCTATCAAGGAATGTTTTAGAAGTAGTTTTCTAAGTATTATTCTCTTTCGTTTCAAACGTTAGTTTTAGTATATATATTTTTTGTTTTGATTGAATTGTATACTGTACTTATTGTTGTGTTAAGGAAACATATTTTGGTCATTACGTGTTGTTTCCGATGTGATATTGTGAATAAATAAATAAATAAATAATTTAATACTGTCAAATAGTCCATACGAAACTGTTATATTACTATCTATTGAGTGAATATTTTTAGTCTTAAACTCTTACTTCACATTGGTTACACAAATCTATAAGCTCTATAAAGATTACAAATTGTTATTATTTTTATAAATAATATGTGTACATTTTAAATTAATTTTAAAGTATTAGTAAATTAGTAAAGCATTATGATTGGTACATCACAAAACTGCATCATGTATCATTGCGCTGAATAAAGTTACATCCCATTTCCTTTATCTTTTTGTTTTGTTTTTTATATCTTGTTCATGCTCGATTGATACAATAAATATTTTTGTGCTTTCTTAATAACTTTTCTGTTTACATTAATTTGGCATGCTTGCTTACTAAACCCTCTGATCATAGTCTAAGTGGATGCTATTGGAGTGATACGCAACTAATTTGCCACAAGGTGTCTGGCTAATTCTGAAAATATACGGCTCGACCGATTACTAAGGTCGCTGACTAGTAAATACCAAAGAACCTAACCTCAAAATATTATATATATATGATATTATTGAATGAATAGCAACAATACATTTATTTTCATTTGGCTGTTTAAAATCATAGCCTTGAGAGCCGTTATTATCTAATCTAGACCGTTGACACCATTTCTGGTGATAACAATACAGCTTCTTGCTCGAGACCTATTAATTTCCTTCCAGTACAAGATTTTTGGGAATACCCAAAATTATATTCTTACATGTTGTATTGAATTTAATCTTAATTTTGTATTCAAATTCAGATTCAATTTTTTGCTCTGTGAAACCTGTTTTGATATATATGATCTTCCATCAATTTGATTAATTTTAAGTTTGTCATTGAGAAGTTTTAAAGATTTCTCATAGACCTTATTACTCTTGTCTAGGTTATTTTTCCCATAGTGTGGAATTCTATTTCAGATTTTTATATGGCCACTGGGCTCTTTTCAATTTAAATTGAACTTACTCATTGATTCTGTATTGAATCTAATCTGAATGTTATATTCAGATCAGTCCTAGTTTTATGCTCTGTAAAATCTGTTTTTATATGTTCTTTATCATTTCGATAAATTTTAAATTTGATATTAATTCATTAATTCTTTCGTTGAGTACAATAAACTCACATTTCGTTATAGATATGATTTTTGTTCATTCATTTTGTATTATTAAGTTCTTAGGCACCTTTGGGAATAACCATTTTACTTGAAAAACTTAGCTACTCTTCGTAATCATAATGATTGTTCATACCACTTATCAATATTGGGTTTGGGAATCATTCAAAAATAATAGTAATTTGTACTATACTATTATAAATTCTCCATACAGTCCACTTCTTGTTTGTTGAATCCCAACAAGCATACTATATTGTAATAAAATCATATGTTTTCTTCACAGTTGAGTATGTTCCCTAGTTCCGAAATTGCAACAGCAAGACCCGCCATTCAGCGCTTCAGGTGGAAATTTTGTCAACTACAATCAAGAAATTCCTGATTCAGAATGTATAAACTAGGTTATGCTCACAGAATGCTTGTAGTAATTTCAGCACAAGCAGGTAATGTTTTCTATTTCCCAATTATTCTTCTTCAGATTATTATGACAAGAAATAGTGTACGTTACCTAGACGTGAATGTCTTTTGCAGTGCTCGAATGAAATTCTATTTTCGGCTAACAACTCGACTAGAAACATCATTCACGACTGCAAAAGTGTATTCAGTCGTGTATTTCAACTCTATAATAATATTTAAGTATCGTGATTGGCAAATCTTCAATTATTATCAATCAACGATAGATTCCAACCATCATGATATAGATTGTCATAAATATGAAAATTCTGCACATGTGTTGCTTCTGGTACGATCGAAACGAAATAATCTTACAAGAAGATTATTTTTCATGTTAGTAGTGATCTACTTATTACTATATAATTATTCAAGCTTAGGAAACCGAGAAGATTTGTTTCAAATATTCTATATTGAAACTGTGTTTCATGTTACACTCTACAACAATCTGTAGCGTCTAGTCTAGTGACTGCAGTATAGTGATCAGCTACTAAGCTACACCCGAGTTTGCTTGAAGCCGATTAATGAAGCAGAGAGGCGTAGCTGGCTGGTGCTGAATGATGTTGGGCGGGTTGCTTGAGTGCCGTTAGAAGGCGCACGTCCTTCGATAGTTTGGAGAAGCTAACTGCCGCTAGGCTATGGAGGCATTGCCGTTGTGCCTGACAGACCGGTTTTACGACGAGAATGGCAGTGGCACCAGGTCTCACGGACCCGACTATTACCGCATCGAGGAGACACCTGCTCTTCATAATGGCGCCCATTAGCATTAATCTTTAATCAAATGCCTTTAATGTATCTTCCTGGAGACTCATTACAAGATGTGCTCTCAGGATCAGTGTCCCCTTTCCTCCTCTTCCAACAGTACGCGACACACTTTACCCATCTGCCCCTCAAGAAGGAACTCTTCAATTTGATATTCTAGCAAAGTCGATCAACAACGAAATTCAAGGCTATTGAGAATCGCTTATGAATAAGGCCAATAATTATTTCAATGAGGTACAAATAGTTAAATAAGCTGTATAATCGACAATATTGTTGGAAATGTATCTTTAAACTTGGTTTTGCAAATATTTCAATCATCCTCCAATCCATATTAAATGAAAAACTTGAGCATGTACCAGCTCCAAATATTTTGGAAATTTGAATGTTTTATTTAAAACAGTATTATCAGTATTGATATTATTCGTTAAGTTTTTATCCCAATCTAGCCTACCTCCATAGCTTTTTTGATCCATGGAGCTCTTGACATGTAGAGTACCAAAGTCTAAAGCTAAATTAAATTTGTCAAAGTTAAATTCAGTTTCTGTTTCATTCCAAAGTTCAATTCAATTTGTCAATTCAACATGACTCACATACATCAGAGTGAATTTGAAAAAAGTATGAATAACAGATTGAAATGATTCAAATAAGTTTGAAAGATTCCGTGGACTAGTCATTGCATAAGTTACGATAATTTTTCCAAAAATAAATAAAACCGAGAGTAGATATTAATATTATAAATAATTGAATTAATCATGTTTCATAATAACAATTACAAAATATCAAAATGGTCATGTTTTTTCGCACAACATGTAGTCTGGATGACGATGACAGGTCTACAAGAGACAGGCGTGGTCTCCAACAGATTGTTGACTAATTTTGAAAAAAATCCAAGTGTCAAGTTATACAATAATAATATCAAGTGAATTTAGGTGAGGGATGAGTAAATCAAGAGGAAAAGTAATTTGACAAAATGTAAAAAGATTATATAAATAATAGAGAAAAAACGTACCTATAAAATTGACAAATTGTTCAACCTTTATGTTCAATAATGATTTTTTTCATGATATTATATCGGATTTGCAGTGGTATATGGTGTGGGTAAAAATATTGTAGGCATGTGAAGGTGATTCAATACATGTCTTTCAAATAGATTTTTCAATAGTTTAACAACACATCAGGCCTCAGAATGTGGGCCCACCAAAACCCCTTGACATCTTGTGTTGTGAAAACATGATTCCATAATTCATTCACTGGCGACAGAGAAGAGTTTCAATTTGATAGATGAGCGATAAATCGGCAAGCACCAAATAAATTGATGAAAAGATAGGTTAGGTTAGTCTGATGCTCGACTATTCACTCGTTTGTAATGGAGGCAATCACGTTAATGGACTGTACAATCGTAATATGACATCCGTTTCTTCTGTTATGGCTACACAGTTTACTCCCAACTTGCAAACTCACTCACTCACTCTCTCTCTCATTCTCGGGCTCCTCCTTGCTTCGCGCTTTTTCTGTCTTAGAGAAAGAAACAGATCGAACAGAAGCTACGGAAATCCCGTCTCCTGATCCAATCTTCCCGAATCAGGAAGACGTTTTCCTTGCTCTCCATCCACATATTCAACCGGTCTCCATCTCTGTCTTTGGATTGCTGGAAGGACAAGGCCGTTGATGAAAGAGTGCTGCAGTTCACTTTGGAAATCACCCAGCTATGTTCCTCTTTCATCATGATGAATTCCCCTCTTTCTCTCTGGCCTCGGTACGAGGTCAACATCATAATCCCATTGCTGAATCTTGTGCGTTCGTATATTGCGTGAACTTTGAACCCTGTTGATAACAGATTGCACAAAGAGACGAGAGATGAGAGGAGATGGTCTCTGGCACTAAGACTCAAAGGGTATCGATCCTGGCTTTGTCTCCTAGCTCATTTCCCATTGTACACGGAAGTACTCATACAAAACTTATATCACACTGCTCAGAGATGAGCAGTGATCATGAGCTGTTCACCTTAGAAGATGGCACAATGTAGGTCTAATAGGTTGGTAGGTATAGTAGGAGCTCGTACAGCGTAGAGCTCAATTCATACAATAATCCCCCCATCACAGATGATTAATAATACTCTTTAAGTATAGAAGACAACTTCTCTATTCAAATACAATTTTTCAAACATGATATATTCATGTATATCAACATAATACAGTTGAACTCTCATGTATCAATGGTGTAGACAAAAAACTGATGTTTCAGGGTTTTCCATATCACGAATAACTTGTTCATTGAAGGCTATGGATGGTTCTTAAAAACTACTTCAGTTTGGGCATCAAGAGACCAATATCAGAAACAAATAAGAATAATTTTAGTGGCTGAATCAAAGGTTCTAATTCATTCTCAAAGCGAGCTTGGATGTTGAAGATTTTTTTTAAAAAGCGGTCACAGGTAGTGTTGTCTATGTGTAAGCTGAAGGGTATTCATCATAAATCTGTTATGGAATCAGCTTGATTTAAGATATGTTTTGTTAAGCAAACTTCTTTAAATTCTCTCAGGGTTGTGGAAAAATTCTCAAGTAGAGTTATATGAACTGGACAAAAGTCAATCTTACAGCCTTTTATAATAGTTTGAGAATATGTATCATAGTTTTATTGGTAGTTTATTGTTGGAGAATTCGTTATTTGGCCTGACAGATAGTTGGTGGATACGATTCGTCATTTTCTTTCCATTGGCTTCGTTTTCCGTAGAAATCTCGCAAAAAATCCTCGTCCACTTTGTTCAAATCACATCCAACTTTCGACTTGAAGAAGAAGGGAGGCACCTCTTTTCCTCCCTATCTGTCTCCTATAGTAACATAACTTCCCCCCTCAAGGAACACGCTTGCCGTTGCTTCCAATTTTTAATAGACCTCATTTCCCCCACCCACCAGCATAACAATCCACCAACTCATGTAATCATCTCCCAAAGATCCCTACCGAATTTCTTCTCCCTTGGAAACCTATCTGCACAACTTTTAAGGCAGTTGATGAATTTCCCCTTCAACTACGAAGGCGATCGGTCCCAAAAGTCAATAAACAAGTTCCTTCCACAGAAACTATTATATCATTATAGGAGCGTGAAACTCTCCACTGGATCCTACCATTCTCTTCAAACATAATAAAATCATTTTTCTGTTTTGTGGATACTCTGAATTTGGAGAGTGAATAATATCCAATAGTAGATGTAATATGGAATACATAAATGATCAGTGCTGTAATTGTGAAAATATATAGGTTCTGGTAGGCACTAATCCGAGGGAAAGATGTTCGAGGTTACTCAGAAAGGGGTCCAACCAGAAATCCTATACTATTAAACGAGCAACTTCTGTTTATATGTTTAGATGTTTATATGTTTGTATTGCACCAGATCTCGAAAACGGCTCTAACGATTCTCACGAAATTCAGAACATAGTAGGTTTATATGATAATAAAAGGATTCGATTTCACTAGGTCTCATCCCTGGAAAAACTCGCTGAAAGACACTAAAAGGATGATTTTTTTTTCATTGGAAAACATCTGATAATAATTATTTCGTCGTCTGTTGGTGATGGAAGTGAGTGAGCAAGTTCATGTGTGTGGGACCATAGAAGAATAAAAGCGTAAGTAGATATCCCATGGTATAGAACTTTTCGTTTATGTCGCAACTATTACTGTTATTTCAAGCCGATAGTCACCTAGTTCTTTCCCGTGGAGCTCGTGTGACGCTTGTAGTCTCTCATACTGTGCCGTTCATACACTCTCACCCCAATAAAACAGTAAAAATCGACAGTAATCGGCTTGAGATAACAGTAAAAGTTGCAACATAAACTCCCTATATACCATGGGATATCTACTTACGCTATTGTTTCTCTATGGTGGGACTTTGTCAAAATTATAACTCAGCTGTTGAACTTTTGTAATCATTCAATCACGTACTTAGTGCCGGTTGCAGAAAAGCTGGGTTATTCTCAATCCGGATCAATTCCAGTAGATCCATCTTTTTGAAATGGTCTTCTGTGATTTGTTTTACGTGAAGTTAATCATGATTAAAATTCAACCGGCTTTTGTGCAACTGGGCCTTTGTGAGGGAAATTTTTGCATTCCTCTGGGAATTAATCTCAATTTACTGTGATTAGATGTGATTAGATAGAACATTTCTGTATGAATGTTATTATAATTTCTTCATTCGTGGAATTTTTTTATGCTTTTGTACTCACTCCAGAGCGAAGCTCGGTCCCCGATATTATAAATATTACATGATGATAACAATGATTACCACAAGTGCTAAACAAATTTGGAGGTCTTATTGCGATTAATTATTATTATTCACTATTCATGATTTCACAATGTTCTCCTCCTAGTAATGAGTTATCAATGCTTGAGCCTAATAATGACTGTTTGAATATGATTATTATGATTATTCAAGGTAATTATTTTTTCAAGGAAAGACCCAGGGGGATGAATCATTTACTGTCTCTTTTTCAGAAGAAACTAAAAATGAAATCGATTTTATTATCGATCAATCTGAATACTCTCTCTTAGTGTTGTGTTGTGTATCACCTTTTGTAAATATAATCAAGATTCAAAATTAGCCGACGAATTTGACATTCATTCATCATCTTAATAGGTTTTCTCCATACATCTCAAAAACATAACAGAATGCTTTCTAGCCGAAACAGCACGATGTGAGTAAATGGAAAATGATGAGAGGCACTGAAGGCATTAAATGTTTATATTACTCAATTTCCAGAAAACATCAGTCAACTCTCAGGAAATGATACCCAGCTACCAATGATGCTTTCGCTTTGTTTTTCTTGCAGACTGGTGGATGCTTTCGACCGAAATAAAAGCCAAAAAGCCAAAGAAAATATGGCGAATGCTAAGAGCATATATATATATCCAGATTGTAAACTTAGCTCGGCTCGGCAGACACATACACATACAACACACTTATACACATACTGCTGTGGAATAGGTACAACGCTTCCCTTTCAGCCGAAGAAGCTCTCTTTGCACAATGGAGTAGCAAGATATTTTCCCTCCATCTGGGTCAATTCATCTCCAAATCACCTTCCGCAAATATTTACCGGCTCCTTTTTATCGAGCCCTTGAAAGAACTTTTTTCACGCAGTAGGGAAATACACCTAGGAATTCTGCCGTTATTGCTGACTGGCATAAATTTTGATTTCCATGTGCAGGATTGCAGAATATAACAAGAATTTCGGCTTGACTTTGAAGTATTACCTTGTGTGTGGCTTCCTAATTAGAATTTTGGCTTATTTGATAAAAAAACTCCACAACATGCAATATTAAATTACTCTACAAGGAGGAACAATAATTTATTATTGTAAATTATTTCTGCTATCGATGCTATGCTAGAGTTTGGATTCTTGCTTTATAAATATTTCATGATCCTTAACTCCTCCTGGGCAATTTATTATCTATAACAAATACAGTTGACAATGTCAACCAATAACCCTGAGCTAATAACCCTATTGCGTAATCTGTTTGACACTGTTTATTTCCAATGCTGCATTACATGATAAATTATTAAATATAACCAGAGAGCAAATCTTTCTGCCGTGCAAATCTTTTCTTGTTTGATTATTTGAGAATAGCCAGATCACAAGAGTGACGTATCAATAAAATTTCATATTACACGTATAGGGAAAATGGAACAGCTATGAAATTGCGGTAATTGAAAAGCCTAAGGGCATATTTTTCAGAAATTGATTTCCTTGTAATTCCATCATCCAGTTTCAATGTATTTTCCTTGTTCTCTTCATTTATATCATTTGCCACATTTTGCTTGTTTGGTTTCAATAATAGAATTGTCTGATCTGTCAATATTTAGTATTCAGTATTCGATTTCTGTACAGCAAAATGCGCCATATTCTCAGTAAAATGTGGGTGATGAAATATTTTCCATGTTGTGTTTTGCAGCAAACGTGGATTTTCATGTTGTCTATCAAATCAATGAATACGTTCCAATGAATTATCCGTTTTTGCCTTTCCTGTTAAGGCTGTGCAAAGGCTAAAACTAAACTTTCTACTGGTGATATTTTTCAAAGCTTTTCGATTTGTATAATATCATTAAGCTATCAAAATGAAAATGATCTCCGATCATTACTTTTTGAGATATGGTATTAAGTATTTAACTTTCAGTTAGTTATTTTTTGTCATTTCTGGTAAATTGAATAACTTTCTCAAAAATTAATATATTCAAAATTTTTCGTTCTATTCAATCAAAATACCATGAAAAATTTATACTCTGAATCTCATAGATGTATCTATTACGGAATTTGAAATCTTCTGTCCCAAAAAATTTGAACTTTAGGCGCTCATATATCGAAAAGGAATGATCGAAAAAAATGTTTTCTTGAGAAAACTTTTTCATTTTGATAGTTTGATGATATACAAATCGAAAAACTTCACCAGTAGAAAGTTTATTCCTAGCCTATGCACAGCCTCAAATGATAGAAACATTTTGATATTAATTTGTGAAAATGCTGGGCAACAATATAGTGAAAGAACAAAAAATTGAACCAGAACAACACGACCCATTCCACATAGCATGATTATCAATTTGGCATGGATGAGGCTATGGAAAACAGTCATTCAAACATCTGGTTGACGATGTCTGCTCATTTGGAAGTAAATTCTTATCATGAATCAGATGAATGATGCATGAGTTTTTAAATATTTTGAATTTGAATTTAAATTATTGTATACTCATTGCATGTACAACAATAAAAATGTTTGGCAATCGTCACATATTACAGAACAAAAAATCACAACAAAAAGTAATTCATGTCATGAAAATACTTATCAGCCAGCCAGTCCATCAATTTTTTCTTGAGGTGCACTCTATTGTCAATATCCTTAAGATGCTGCGGTAGGGAGTTGATCATTTTTTGGAATTTTCTCGTAGAACGATGTCCTATGTTGCTGTATTTTGTAGTTATTCCTTGAGCGCGTGTTATAATTATTGTGTAGGTCAGCACCTCTTGTCCACGTCGATGCCTGCTTGAGACCAAATGCTACAGACTCCAGAATATACAGGCAAGGTGGTGTGAGCGTCCCTGTTCCTCGGGATAGTTCTCTCCATGGAGTTCAGGCGGTTTTTGAGCATTTTTCTAATTACTCTTTTTTGTGTTCTGAATACTATGATAATTTCCGGTGATTTTGTTGATGATTGGTTTTTGAATCACAAGTTGATGAGTTGGTATTTACAGTTTCATGTATTTGTATGAATTTTAGGTAATCATTGACATATTCTAAAATTATTTCTATGAGAGGGCTTAATTTCATACAATCTAGTATCGATAATTGTGAATTCACGAGTTATAATACTTTGATTCGGTTGTAATCAGATTGAGACAAGTGGATGAGGAGCGTGGCTCAGCCATCGATTTGCATCGGTATGCAAAATCGATTTGCGCCAGACAGACTAAGATTGGAGGGAATTGAAATACGGCTGTAAATAAAAGCGATGCGCCACACCAATGTAAATTGGTGGCCTTAATGAGTAGCAGCTCTGCTCTCTAGCGGTCGAGAGCCGCAGCGCAAAAGTTACTGTTCCTATCCAATTAAATTCACAATTCCATTTCGGCTTTGTTACTATGTAAATTTAATTTTCGCTCTGCGGTAAATGAAAACGTTGTCGTCAAAGGGCGAACGGTCGAATTATTGCCTTTCGCGCGGCAGCACGCACATGCGCGCTCGATAATCGGTAAGAAGTCGCAAGTTGTTACAACGCGCACGCTCACACTACACTCGGACGGACGGACGATTTTCGAAACGCGCGGCGTGAAACTCTGCGCCTGATATTGCTCTCAAACTAATGAAATTTTCTTGTCCCGAAAGCCACAGCAGCTATACTGATATTAACCTTATAGTTGGTCAAAGTTAGTAGACAGAAGGTTGGTCACTCATCTATAGTATTTTAGTTGAAATGCAATTGGAGTGGTGGAACTGCTGCCGTGACGTAGGCTGTAGTACAGAGTAGGCAGAATATCGCATCATACGGTGGCCTATAGTCAAATTATATAACACAAACATTTTGCTTGTTTGGTTTCAATAATAGAATTGTCTGATCTGTCAATATTTAGTATTCAGTATTCGATTTCTGTACAGCAAAATGCGCCATATTCTCAGTAAAATGTGGGTGATGAAATATTTTCCATGTTGTGTTTTGCAGCAAACGTGGATTTTCATGTTGTCTATCAAATCAATGAATACGTTCCAATGAATTATCCGTTTTTGCCTTTCCTGTTAAGGCTGTGCAAAGGCTAAAACTAAACTTTCTACTGGTGATATTTTTCAAAGCTTTTCGATTTGTATAATATCATTAAGCTATCAAAATGAAAACATTTTCTCCGATCATTACTTTTTGAGATATGGTATTTAAGTATTTAACTTTCAGTTAGTTATTTTTTGTCATTTCTGGTAAATTGAATAACTTTCTCAAAAATTAATATATTCAAAATTTTTCGTTCTATTCAATCAAAAATACCATGAAAAATTTATACTCTGAATCTCATAGATGTATCTATTACGGAATTTGAAATCTTCTGTCCCAAAAAATTTGAACTTTAGGCGATCATATATCGAAAAGGAATGATCGAAAAAAATGTTTTCTTGAGAAAACTTTTTCATTTTGATAGTTTGATGATATACAAATCGAAAAACTTCACCAGTAGAAAGTTTATTCCTAGCCTATGCACAGCCTCAAATGATAGAAACATTTTGATATTAATTTGTGAAAATGCTGGGCAACAATATAGTGAAAGAACAAAAAATTGAACCAGAACAACACGACCCATTCCACATAGCATGATTATCAATTTGGCATGGATGAGGCTATGGAAAACAGTCATTCAAACATCTGGTTGACGATGTCTGCTCATTTGGAAGTAAATTCTTATCATGAATCAGATGAATGATGCATGAGTTTTTAAATATTTTGAATTTGAATTTAAATTATTGTATACTCATTGCATGTACAACAATAAAAATGTTTGGCAATCGTCACATATTACAGAACAAAAAATCACAACAAAAAGTAATTCATGTCATGAAAATACTTATCAGCCAGCCAGTCCTTCAATTTTTTCTTGAGGTGCACTCTATTGTCAATATCCTTAAGATGCTGCGGTAGGGAGTTGATCATTTTTTGGAATTTTCTCGTAGAACGATGTCCTATGTTGCTGTATTTTGTAGTTATTCCTTGAGCGCGTGTTATAATTATTGTGTAGGTCAGCACCTCTTGTCCACGTCGATGCCTGCTTGAGACCAAATGCTACAGACTCCAGAATATACAGGCAAGGTGGTGTGAGCGTCCCTGTTCCTCGGGATAGTTCTCTCCATGGAGTTCAGGCGGTTTTTGAGCATTTTTCTAATTACTCTTTTTTGTGTTCTGAATACTATGATAATTTCCGGTGATTTTGTTGATGATTGGTTTTTGAATCACAAGTTGATGAGTTGGTATTTACAGTTTCATGTATTTGTATGAATTTTAGGTAATCATTGACATATTCTAAAATTATTTCTATGAGAGGGCTTAATTTCATACAATCTAGTATCGATAATTGTGAATTCACGAGTTATAATACTTTGATTCGGTTGTAATCAGATTGAGACAAGTGGATGAGGAGCGTGGCTCAGCCATCGATTTGCATCGGTATGCAAAATCGATTTGCGCCAGACAGACTAAGATTGGAGGGAATTGAAATACGGCTGTAAATAAAAAGCGATGCGCCACACCAATGTAAATTGGTGGCCTTAATGAGTAGCAGCTCTGCTCTCTAGCGGTCGAGAGCCGCAGCGCAAAAGTTACTGTTCCTATCCAATTAAATTCACAATTCCATTTCGGCTTTGTTACTATGTAAATTTAATTTTCGCTCTGCGGTAAATGAAAACGTTGTCGTCAAAGGGCGAACGGTCGAATTATTGCCTTTCGCGCGGCAGCACGCACATGCGCGCTCGATAATCGGTAAGAAGTCGCAAGTTGTTACAACGCGCACGCTCACACTACACTCGGACGGACGGACGATTTTCGAAACGCGCGGCGTGAAACTCTGCGCCTGATATTGCTCTCAAACTAATGAAATTTTCTTGTCCCGAAAGCCACAGCAGCTATACTGATATTAACCTTATAGTTGGTCAAAGTTAGTAGACAGAAGGTTGGTCACTCATCTATAGTATTTTAGTTGAAATGCAATTGGAGTGGTGGAACTGCTGCCGTGACGTAGGCTGTAGTACAGAGTAGGCAGAATATCGCATCATACGGTGGCCTATAGTCAAATTATATAACACAAACATTTTTTGACATGCAAGCTTTCTGTTTCTGCTTTACAATAATTATCAAAACATTTGAATAATACAAGCATTTTGCAATATGAAAGCAAAAAACCCACCTCCTAACCTTCCCTTTCAAACCCTTAAGGTTTCTTTATCTTCTAGGTCGTGTTTATATTTTGTAGTTTGGCTATACATCAGCTTGTGAATTTCGGGGATGAGATATTTTGATTCTTGTAGAACATGTGCTCGATACCAGCATGTGTTCAGTGCATTTATATGAATGAAATTCCTTGGATTTATCGGGATCGGTTTATTGTTTTATTGAAATGCATTGGTTTATCAAGATTTTTTATGGGTTAATCTGAAATTATAATAGAAAACGATGTCTACCAACGCTTTTCCAGCTTATTAACTTTTTCGTGTCACGTGTTTAGATTCTTGAAAAACTTTCAACTTCATTCTATTCATACAAGTTCAATGAACTTGATATTATAAACAACATCAAATCGGTGATTAATTCACTATAAGTATGGAGAATTTTTAAGTTCTAGGTCAATCTTGAGGGGATTAAACGACGATGTATTTGGACATACAGTGAATAAACTGTATGCTCAGTATGGTTACTCTATCACTTTTTTACTACACGTGACGTCACGCTGGCATTCCCCCCACCACTTCGAATCTTACACCTGTGAGTGATCAACCTTCTGTCTACTAATGTTGATAGTTGGTAGCCTTATGAGTTGGTAGCACTGAATGCTACAGTAAAGTCAGCTCGGAAGGTCGTCTGTTTAATATTGTAATCTGAATAGATTTCTTTCAAGTTTTCTTCCCTGATTGAGTGATTTTCTGAGGTCTGTGAAGTGTTCTTCCGAGTGCATGGATGGTCTTGAGGAAGGAATAAAATATTACAACTTTATTACAAACAGTTTCTTTATAACCTATAAATAAACAGTCGAAAAAGCCGGTTTCAAAGTGCCAGTATTTCTTGATTGAACTTTGACTTCGCTGCAAAGATCTTGACAGATCAAATTGTCTAAATTTTTCTTGGATGATAATCGACATAATTATGATAAGGGGGTGTTCGTGTTGAAGGGTTCTTGTAAATGTTGCAGTGAGCAGGAACTCTCAGCTACTAAGAGCAACACCGTTCTTGCAACATGTACTAGTACGTGAATCATTCCATCATTACGTAAATAATTGCAACATTACGGCGAGTATCTCCAGTGATTTTTGTCAATGAACAAGTGGTGGCTTATTATCCATTCCTTCATTATTTATCGGTGCAATTCTCACTGCTATTGTTCTACCTGTGTAAATTGCTGCCTGTGAGCTAGACTATTGATACGGTAGTAATAAGATTGATGATCCGAGATACAGAACTGAACTAACTGTTTCTATTATTCTACGCTTGGGGATCCTCTCTACAATGCTGTTATCATGCTTTCTTCAATGAATATCGTGTTATGCTGTTTGATTTCCACCTGTTGACCACTGATTGACTTGATAGTTATTGGAACAATCTCGACGAGCAGCAGTGTCTTCGTTTTGAAATGTTATCACTCATAATTTTCATTCATTCGTAGATATCATCCATTCATTTACTAACGGCTCATTTATACTTTATTTTCTAGACCAGGGTGTTAACTTATCCTTATTTTAGGTCTATAATGGAATAATTCATTTTATTTTAATTGTAAAATAGTTTTTTTCATCTAGGATTATAACAACCAATTACTTCAATCAGCCCCATAATCAACCATTTTCCATTATTCTGAAGCGATTCTGCAAGCAATTCATGGTTAATTTATTCATTTTATTGCCAATTAATTCATTGATTGTTATTACCAATAATTATTGTAGAGTAGGGAAATGGATGAACTTATTATTGGACAGACAAACAAAAAAAACCCTAAATTGACTTTCCGATGCTTTTCGTACAGAAAGGCTGTAGTTAATTCAAAAGGTGAAATACAATGGCGCTGTCTATCGAAAACGTGTAGGGCAACTCTCAAGACAGACAAAGAGATTAAAAAAAATCTGGTGTGGTACACTCACACAACTTTCCTTGCTGATATTCGAAACTACGATCAGACTTTTGTATATGTGTATATAATTGTTTTCAGAGTACTTTTTCCTTTGTGTAAATTGTGAAATTCAATGATTTTTTTAGTCGTCATTTTTTTAAAGTCGTCAAAACAGCTGTTCTACAGATGAAATATCTCGACTATGTGTTCTTTTTATGAACTGCTCTACCTACCTACCTCATGCACGAGAAGGAGGTTACAAAGTCCATTTCTCAAGGATGGGGTGGACCCCCCATTAGTTTCCCAGAAAGGAGACTCATGCCAGTTAATAGAGCTGATAAATAACTATACAGAGTATGAATTTGAAAAAAATCGGTCAAGTTATTTTGAAAAAATCGTGAAAAACATGGTTTTTTAATAATTATCCGCCGTTTTTCTCAAGAATATTACGGAGCTCCTGCAATTTTCCAAGGAAAAAACTCATGTCATTTGATAGGACTTATGAATTCCATGAATACCCATGAATACCCATTTTATGAATACTCATGGCTTGAATTTGAAGAAAATCGTTAGAGCCGTTTTCGAGAAAACCGTGAAAAACCTGGTTTTTGGTCATTATCCGCCATTTTTCTCAAGAATATTACGGAGCTCATGGAATTTTCCCAGAAATGAGACTCATGCCAGTTGATAGTGCTTATGAATATCTATCCATGGTATGAATTTGAAGTAAATCGTTAGAGCAGTTTTCGAGAAAACGGTGAAAAACATGGATTTTTAGTCATTATCCGCCATTTTTCTCAAGAATATTACGGAGCTCATGGAATTTTCCCAGAAATGAGACTCATGCCAGTTGATAGGGCTTAAAAATAGCTATCCATGGTATAAATTTGAAGAAAATCGTTGGAGCCGTTTTCGAGAAAACCGTGAAAAACATGGTTTTTTAGTCATGGAGTTGTCTGGTTCTCATAACCATTCTCCTCCTGTAGATGGAATAGATAAATCTGCTAACAATTCTGTTAGTGGGGATTCGGTTCATAATACCACTGATCTATCGCTGGATATACCAGCTATTCCACGCTGCAACAGCCAAATCCTGCCTGCGGCGTCAACACCTCATAATAATAGTAGCATAATACTATCAAATTATACTACAGATAATATTTCACTGCACAATAACTCCATAAAAAATTATTGTTTATTTCTTCTTCTTAGGGTGCCTGTCCGTTACGAACGTTGGCGATCATTCTGGCTATTATTACTTTGTTGGTTGCGCTCCGGAACAATCGAATAGAGGTCTTTCCGAACCATGCTCTGAGGTTGGCCAACCAGGAAATTCTTCTCCTTCCTGGGGCTCTCCTGCCTTCTATTTTCCCTTGCAAGATGCTTTGCAATATTTCGTATCTCCCTTTTTTGCGCATTATATGACCCAAATATTCAAGTTTTCGACATTTAATGTGGTTGACCAGTTCTGGGGCTTTATTCATCCTCCTTAGCACCTCATGGTTGGTAATTCTATCTGTCCATGGAATCCTCAAGATTCTTCTGAACAGCCATAATTCAAATGCATTGAGCCTGGATACTGTGTCTTCCTTCAGGGTCCATGATTCTACACCATACAGAAGCACTGAATACACATAACATTTAAGGAGCCTTAGCTTTGTGCTTAGGGTGAGGTCATGGCTCCTGAAAACTGAACCCATTGTTAAAAAGCACTCTTGGCTTTTCCAATCCGACATCTGATCTCCTGAGAATTGTCCCATAACTCATTGATCATAGTCCCCAGGTAGGTGTATTGTGAGACTCGTTCAATTCTTGTCTGGTTGATGTACAGGTTGACCCCTCCGATATTTTCTTTGCTTATGACCATGAACTTTGTCTTGTTAGTATTTATATCAAGGCCATAAACTTTACTTGTTTCTGTGATCCTATTCACTAAATTTTGCAGGCCATCCCTTGAATCAGAGAACACTATGGTATCATCTGCATAACGTAAGTTGTTAAGTTTGACTCCATTCACTGAGATATCTTCATCTATGTCTCCAAGCGCTTCCCCAAAAATGTGTTCTGAATACAGATTGAAAATAATTGGTGATAAGATGCAACCCTGCCTCACTCCACGCAGGATCTTCACCGGATCTGTATGCTCTCCATCCACTCTGAGGACCGCAGACTGATTCCAGTACAAGCTAGCTATTATTCTCAGGTCTTTACCGTCAATTCCAGTTTTCTTCAGTACATCCATCATTTGCTCATGTCTAACACGATCAAACGCTTTTTTATAATCAATTAGACATACAGAGACATTACAACCTACATCTCTGCATCTCTGAAACAAAACCTGCAAAGCATACAAAGCCTCCCTTGTGCCCACAGCTTTCACAAAACCAAATTGATTTGGTGCAATTTGCTCCTCACATTTATGATAAATTCGTTTGTGAATTATTTTTAAAAACAATTTGAGCATGTGACTCATTAAACTGATAGTTCGATAGTCCTCACAAGATCTTGCACTTGACTTTTTCGGAATTGCAATGAACTCTGATTCTAGCCACTGTGTTGGAATTTGCCCAGTTAAGTATATGTTGTTAAAAATTTCTGTTAAAATCTTTAAATTCTCCTTGTCAAGTAACTTTAAAAACTCTGTTGGGACTTCATCTGGGCCTGTTGCTTTTCCATCCCGCATCTGTTTAATTGCTGAAGTTACCTCCTCCAAGAGAATTTTGGGTCCTGTGCTGTCTTCCATGGCAGGTTGTTGTACTCTGAGGTCATGGAATAAATCTTGCAGATATTGCTCCCAAACTTTCTTCTTATCTTCTTATATTGTTTATTTAATGAAAATATTTCTCTGAGAAATGGAATTAAAAAATTGAGAAGAGAATGGGAGGCAGCAGTCGACAGATCTATTGAGAATGAATTGAAGTTGATGAATCTTCCTGAAAAATCGTTAGTAGATTGTGGAACTCAGACTGAATGTGAAAGTGAGATCGTGAAATCGGTGGCAGAATGTGCAACTCAAACAGAGTCTGTGAGTGATATCTCTGGTGATTTGTGCTTCTCGGGAGATGTCCTACGGGAGGATTCGGTGAAAATGTTACAGGACCTGCATTACAGATCTCTGGCTCAGATGAATCTTAATAACGAGAAAATGGAAAAGGACATTTTAGAACTTCAAGATGATCTAAAAAAATGCAATCTACAAGTATTAGAAGCAGAGAAATTGAATGACTCTCTACAGAAGACAGTGGACGAATTGAATCAACAGATTTCACATTTAAAAGCTTACTGGAATGAATCGAGTACACTGACTTCCCCTATTGATTTTCCTAATGTAGAGCAGAAAGAGGTCAATTTTGATTTCGGAGTTGAGAGGCGGATGTTCAACTCAAAAAAAGATATCCTCATCTGGGCTGATAGTCACGACAAGGGTCTAAGAAATATGTTGAGTGAAAAACTAGCGACGCAGTTCACTTGCAGTGCATATATAGCTTCAGGAGTATCATTTGAAGTACTTGCTAAAAAAATGTTGGATGCAAATAATAATAGTCTAGCTAGAAGTGACTGGAATATCCTGATTGCTGAAACGAATAGTGTTACCAATGATTTTACTGAGAGGAATTTGAGGGAGTATGCTGAGTGCTTGGTTGACACAGTGGAGGGATTCTCAAACCAGAACCTTATCATAGCAACTATCCCCTATCGGTATGATTTGCATGCTCATGATTCCATCAATATAATGATTTCAAAATTGAATAGAGTGATTCGAAGGTTGCCATATTTTTATAAGGTCAAAGTAATGGATTTATGGATGTTTGAACCTCACAAACATACTAGGCATGGCTTACATCTGAATAGGAAGGGAAAGAGCTGTGTATGCAGTTTGCTGAGTGATATTATTGTTGGTACCGGTAATAGCAGGAGAGATTGTGAGTCACTGTCTGCAGAGGATGAAGGACTTGTAAATAAATGAAAAATCAGTTGTTATATCAGCTGAGAGGAGAGGTTTTTTAGGCATGGTCGACCGATTGCTTTTGGAGAGGAGAGGTTTTTTAGGCATGGTCGACCGATTGCTTTTGGAGCGGAGGTGATAGGAGATGATTATAAAAAGAATTATAGATGGCTGGAGTATGTCCATATAGAAGCACCGAGTGAAGGCAGTCCTTATAGTCGCGATATAAACTGTTTAAGCTACAGCAAAGTAAATTCTCATAAAGATCAACCTAAGGATTTGATGATTCTCAATCTTAATGTAAGGAGCCTGGTTTCAAAGGTGGAAGAGTTCGAGTTGGCACTGTCAGGAAATTCTTTAAATCCTTATTTTATTACATTGACGGAAAATTGGATTTCAAATGATAATTTGTCTATATTGAATAAGTTGGAGAATTATGAACTGGCATCCTACTAACTGAGAAAGAATGGAAGAGGTGGTGGTGTATGTATTCTTGTTAGGAGGGGTACCAGCAATTTTGATAGTGTGATGGGAATAAATAGACTGTCTCAGGATTTCCATTTTGAGTGTACAGCTATGGGAATTGAGTTGAGTATAGGAGGGAGATCGGTGTCATGCCTAGTAGAGGCGGTCTACAGGAGCCCAAATAGTGATTTCGATTCATTTTCAGTTGCCTCAAGAAAACTATTTCAGATTCTTGGGAAGCTTGACAAAAGTATTAAAATTTTTATTAGTGGAGACTTTAATGTCAACATACTGTCTGCTGATAAGAGGTGTCGTGATATGGTTGGCCTTATGGAATCAAATAACTTCCATCCTTTTTTCATGGAACCAACTAGAACATCCGGAAACTCAAGTACCTGCATTGATAACATTTTTTCAAATGTACAGTCACATTTATTCAGCACAGCTGTTTTGGAGCTTGGTTTGTCTGATCATAGCGCATTGTGTCTTCACAGCAATAAACATATCAAGCACTCAATTGTCATCATAAGAAGTAGATTGACCAACAGCAAGACAAGAATCAGTACGTTTAAGGAATTGTTAAGACACGAAGACTGGAGTCCTTGTCTGATGAAGAGGAACAGTGATGATGCTTACAACAGTTTTTTCTCAATTATCAACAGATATTTTTCAACTTGTTTTCCTGTTAGAACTTTCAAATCAAAAGTCAACACTTCTCGGAAAGGTTGGATGACTCAAGGGCTTATTGTTTCTTCAAGGACTATTCAGGGGCTATACTCTGAGTCAAGATGGAATGATGATCCCAATTTCAAGCTTTACTTGAAAACCTACAAAATCATTTATAAAAAGACTGTAATGGCAGCTAAAAAACTATATAATCAGACTTTCATCGTGAGAGCAACAAACAAAACAAAAGCAGCATGGACAATTGTTAGAAAGGAATTAGGTTTGAAATCTTGTACAACCAACAATATCAAGATTCGGATTGATGGAAGGGTCTCTAATAACAAGAAAAGTATCGCCAACTATTTCAATAAATTCTTCTCTTCTCATGCCAATGAAACAAATCCAACTATTAATGCTCCCAAGGCAATGAGATTCTTGAACAGTGTTGGTGCTCCAAATGAAAATTTAATCTTCCAGGAGGTTACAGAAACGGAAATTCTTAAAATCATAAATAAACTTAAAAATAAAAGTTCCTCTGGTTGGGATGAGATACCGATGAGGCTGGTTGAGGAAGTTAGCCAATGTGTGGCAAGGCCACTTGCACACATCATCAATGTTGTCCTTCAAATGGGCATCTTTACGGAAAAGCTTAAATATGCCCTCATTATTCCAATATTTAAAAAAGGAGATTCAGAGGATGTAAGGAATTTCAGACCTGTAGCAGTGTTATCTTCCTTCTCCAAGATTGTTGAGAAAGTAATATTTGAGCATATAACAGCCTATTTGCAAAGACAGCAGATTCTTGTCAACCAACAATTTGGATTTAGAGCTGGAAAGTCAACCAAGATGGCAATTTTTGAGTTGGTAAAGGATGTGATGTTGGCTTTGGATGGTGTACACAATCCTACAGGTATTTTTTGTGACTTATCACGGGCTTTTGATAGTGTTAACCATGACCTTCTATTGAACAAACTTTGGCAATATGGTTTCAGAGGAGTCTCACATGAACTTATTTCATCATATCTCGAGGGCAGACAGCAGAAGGTACTTTTGAGAGATCAGCATTCAGTGTATTCAGATTGGTCGAGGGTCACACTGGGTGTGTCACAGGGCTCAGTTCTGGGCCCCATACTGTTCCTCCTGTATATCAATGATCTTCCAGCTAGTGTTGACTCGAGGATGATACTTTTTGCTGATGATGCAACAAGAGGCTGTTAGAATAATATATGGATTGGGATTTAGAGAGAGTTGCAAACCGCATTTCGTGAGAAATAATCTTTTCTATACAATCAATCTTTTATAAATAATCAATTTATATACAGGAGCTGGTGACTTATATCAGGGAGAATAGAATTAATATTGAGGAACCCAGACACACGCATACGTATTCAACAAGAAGAAATGTAAATGATTTCCAGCTACCGAGAATTAGATTAGACCTGGTAGGAAGAGGCCCTTGGTATAGGGGTAAGAAAATGTTCAATTTGCTCCCATCTTACTTGAAGGATGACACTACTAATGGATGTTTTTTAAATAGATTGAAGTATTATCTTGTCAATAGCTGCCCATACAAGGTTGAAGAACTATTTCAACCATAGATCTCTCGTTTTTTATGCCTAACTGTTTCTTGACTCGAGTAGCTTTCATCCTATTATGTACCTTTCATCCTATTATGAAACTTTTCATAGTTTTTGACGTGTTTCTATGTGTTATGATTGTAATGTTTGTAATTGTTTTATTGTATTCCTATTATTGACATGTCATGGCTTGATAAATATTGTATTTATGCAAACAAATGTGACGAATAAAGATCTTATCTTATCTTATATTCTCTACAAATTGTCACCATTCCTTATAAATAACATCAAAGCTTCAAATTCAACCAATGTGACAGTATGATGTGTATTTCACTCTGCTAGTGTTACGTCCGCTAACCAATAGAATGATTTAATGCTTGGACGAATATTGTCATGTTGAATGTCGAAGCAAAGTTTACTGACTAGCAATGGAATGCTGGAAGGTCGCGCCTATTCAATACTGTTTGGAAGATTTACATGCCTAACGTGCAGTGAATTCTAAATGTAATATTATTTGTCAAATAGTTATTTCTATTACAATGCAAAACTAAGGGAATTGATGGATGTAAAACTCTACTCATGATTATTATTCCATGGAAAATATTCTTATCGCTTGCTTGAATCTTAATGGATATGTGATATAAAATTTCTTGAATCTATAAAAAACATGGCAGGGGATATTGAAGAGATGTGGGATCAAAAAATGATATTATGCTATATAATGGCCTAATTATGATTCAAATTTCTTTCTCTGAAATATGTAGCACTTTCTCCGATTATCTTATGGAGGACTTTGAATACTTACATACGCATTATTTTCCATTCATTTCTTGTGAAGCTCAGGCTTCAAGTGGATGTTTTTTTCATTGCAAAATATGCAACAAGTTCAAAACTGTAGGTGAGCTTCTTCATCAGTAATTTGTGGAATGAAGTACCACGTCCTTCTGTGACCTGAAATTGAATATTTCCTGTGAATAAGATGAATTTGGAGATTTAAGTTCAAGTAAATTTAGATCCAAATATGTAATTATTTGTTGAATAATGATAACTACATAGTGCAAACCACATGTGAGGTTGATAATAGGGAGGAGATCATTCTAGAGCAAATTATAGAGTATTGAACAAGATAAAAGTGGTTCTAGAAACTTCACTATTATAGGTGATGATGATTTTGAAGGAACATTTCCTGCAAAAAACTTTTCCATTATCATGCTATTATTAGGATTCAGGTGCCTTGACTGAGAGTTATTACCACATTTCTTCCAACTGCAAATTGTTCTTGCTAATCCCAATAACATTTGATTTGTATTTAATCACGCACTTAATTTCAATTGAGATTTCCATTTGTTGTTGTTCGGAAGCCGGGTAAAAATGAATTGCTGTCGGGTAGACAATGATTTCTTAGTTTTTCAGAAGCAGCGCGCTCCTCAGCGGGGCTTCAACCTACGAAAGTTATGATTTATTTCGACAATAAATAAAGCGCCAGGACGATTTTAATTAAAGGACAAAGCTCCACCAGCCTAGTTGGTGACGTTAGAATCCCTCGCAAACCGAATTAATTCGAATCCCTGCGGTCGAATAACGGAAACTAATAAAACGTTCGGAATTTAATTTTTCTAGCGGCGATAAATTCAAGGTTAAACAAGCTACTAATGGAATTTCAGAAATTCGGCATGTTTCACTCGTTACTGCAGTAATGCGCCGAATTCCAAGGAAGAAGGCAGCTGCACCTGTCTGTGTGTGTGTGTGGTGTGTGTGTGTGGTGTGTGTGTGTGTGTTTGTGTGCGTGTGTGCGTGTGTGTGTGTGTGTCTGTGTGTTGTGAGAGATGTATGTAATGTGTCGCGCCTCTCCTGGAATCATTCCAAGTTGTTAACTGACCAGCAGCTGTGATCTAATTGAAGAAGAAGAAGAAGAAGAAGAAGAAGAAGAGAAGAAGAAGAAGAAGAGAAGAAGAAGAAGAAGAAGAAGAAGAAGAAGAAGAAGAAGAAGAATAGGAAGAAGAAGAAGAAGAAGGAGAAGAAGAATATAAACATAATAACTAATAAATAGATAAATAAACAAATAAATGAACATAATAACTAACTTTATCTTAGACTAAATCTTGGATAATCTATCAATAAACCAGAATACATTTAAACAAACCAGAATATCATTCGAAAGGCATTTGGGCGGGCGAAGACCGCTATCCAACCCCACACAGTCATAAAAGGCGATTGGGCGGGCGGAGCCCGCCTCCCAGCCGGAGCGCGAAGCGCGGAGGCTGCTATCCATCCCTATACAGTTACAAAAGGCGATTGAGCGGGCGAAGCCCGCCTCCCAGCCGGAGCGCGAAGCGCGGAGGCTGCTATCCAACCATATACAATCATAAAAGGAGATTGGGCAGGCGAAGCCCGCATCCCAGTCGGAGCGCGAAGCGCGGAGGCCGCTAACCCACCTCACTGGGGTTCAGGGGGCGAAGCCCCCTGCCGACCGCTAAGTGCGAGTTTTATAAGTATAGATAAAAGATTCCTAATGAAGAAATAGCAGAATGATTTCGTTTTGTATCCAGCGTTATTGTCCTGTCACCAGCTGGCTCAAATCTTTGAATAGTAGACTTGAGATGCGCGTGAACACTAGCGTCAGGTGATCAATTATTATAACGGCAAGGAAAGTTGTGTAAGTATGCCACATCAGATTTTTATACTAAGTTAGGCTTACTGTGCATTTTGAAAATACCGTGAAATTCATATTATTTTATGCATACTATAAGTTTCATTCCATATGGAAATAGCAAAGATAACAAACATAGTAACCATATTTTCATTCTCATTTATCATATGAAGTAATTCTCATTCATGATAAATGAGAAGCTAATAATTCAAATCAAATCGAAAAATTTATTTTGCCAATCATAAAGTTAACAATCATAAATAAAATACTAATAGTCTACAGAATTGCAGTAAAAACTTGAACTTGAGTTTTTAATTGGCGTTGCCAGCAAAATCTAAGTTTGAGTGCCAACGAGTGCAACGAGTACCAAAATGTGTCATTTTTTATTTACTTGAACATGAATGATGATCGAAGATTCTATTTAAATAGTGGTTATAGTAATTTTAGTAATATAATATATGAAAAAATGTAGCTTACTGGGAATAGTATCAAAGAAAAAGTTTTTTAATAAATAACTTTTAGATTAGTTATTTTTGGTAAATTGAATGACTTTCTCAAAAATTGATATTTTCAAAAAATTTTTGTTTTATTCAATCAACAATACCATGAAGAACTTATCCCATGAATCTCATGGATTTATCTCTTAGCGAATTTGAAATGTTCTGTCCCAAAAATTTAATCTTTAGACGCTCATATCTCAAAAAGCGATGATCGGAAAAAAATGTTCTCTTGAGAAAACTTTTTTTTCAATAGCTTTATGATAATATACAAATTGGAAAACTTTAAAAATATCACCAGTAGAAAGTTTATTTCTAGCCTTTGCACAGCCTTTTCACAAGTGTAAGTAAGATCAGTGTCTGCCAAGCGCTTCACTTCATCCCAGCTTGAGCCAGTAAAGATGTGTCATTTGAAAAGATGTCTCATGAAAGATCGAATGAAAACCAGCTATATCAAGTTTCAATTGAGCATTGATGTATAGCAGGCATAGAATTAGTGATAGAACTGTTCCCTGTGGAAGGCCGAATTCAGTTACTTTACTTGTTTTTCCATCTATAGTTCGAATTTTTGTGATCGTTCAAATAATTCTCAAAAAAAACTCTAAACCTGTGCAATGAAAACCTATACTCTCCAACTTTTTCAAGAGGAAGATGTGAGGAATAGTATCAAATGCCTTGACTTATCCAAATAGACAGTCAAGGTCCTTTTGCTCATCTGAAAGTTATTTGTCACAATCCTCACCAGCTCTTTTATTGCATCCTCAGTGGATTTTCCCTCTTCAAAACCAAATTGATTTTCTGCTATTAAATTATGCCTCTGAAGATATTCCATTATATATCCAGCCTCATCAATATTTCAAAAATCTTAGACAGATTACTTATTAGACTAATAGGGCGGTAATTTTCAGGAACTACTTGTTCTTCACCTGATTTAAATAGCAGTTATATTTGCAACCTTAAAGTGAGAAGGATAATGATCTGTTTCGTAACATTTGTTTAACAAAATTGATAAAGACTGATGTATGTATTCTGATATACCTTTCATGAAAACATTGCTTATATTATCAATACCAGGAGATGAATGTATATTTTTAATTTATTTATTTATTTATTTATTTTATTTATTTGTTTATACATGTCATAGGCCATTACAAGAAAGCATGGACAATTGTCATACAAAAATCAGTCAATAAAAACATAACTTAATCTAGCAATACTAGTTCTTATTTCTAAACAATGCATTATATTAAGATGACAAAAGTAACTATGACTATGATGCACACTATAATAGATACCACTAACACAAAAAACAAACATTTATAGATAAAAAATAGAATAGTAGAGTATGGTACTAAAATATAGTCAGTCTATCAGCCTCTTTCACATAGTAATTAATCTTGAAAATGTTGAAAGGAAGGCCTAGGATTTAATTTATGAGTGCCTGCCAACTATACGGACACTCCTCAATCAACCAGTCCTTAGTCATTCTTTTGAACAGGCCAAGTGATTGAGCCTCCTTCAACCGGGTTGGCAACGAATTAAAAACCTTTATACTTCTATGCTCCGTACTTTGTTCATAAAATGCTGTTCGGTGCTGATTAATTCTTACAACATTTCTTGATCTGGTGAAATGATCATGAATATCAGATCCTGTTGTCCAACTGTCATGTGACTTATAAGCAAAAATAGCCAGGTTGTAAATATAAAGAGCAGGAACTGTCATGATTCTTGATGACTTGAAAATGGACCGACAAGAAAATCTATGGGGCTTCCCAAATATGATCCTAACAGTTCTCTTCTGGGCTTTGAAAACCATCAGTGCATCTCTTGAAGCACCCCAAAGCAGTATGCCATATGAGAGTAGTGACTCAAAATACCCATGGTAGGCAGCAATCACAGCATCTCTTGCCAGAACCCCAGATAATCTTGAGATAATGAAGGCTGCTGAATTGAGTTTTTTTATCAGTGATTCCACATGAACTGACCATGCCAAATTCCGGTCGACAGTCACTCCCAGGAACCCTGCCGAGGTAGAGGGCTGAACCTCCTCACCATCAATATCAAACTGAAAAGAGCCCAGCTGTGATCGCTGTATCTGGAATTCAATAAATGAGGTTTTCTTAATGTTTACCTCCAACAAGTTTGCCTTGCACCACTGAGCCACCTCACTAAGCACAGAGTCTGCAGTCAGCTGAAGTTCATCACTATTCCTAGCTGTTATTAGGAAATTTGAATCATCAGCAAAGAGAACTGATTTGGCATGATGTACATTTGCAGGGAGGTCATTAATGTAAATCAGAAACAGAAGGAGGCCCAAAATTGATCCCTGTGGGACCCCTCTCCCAACAGGACGAAGTTCAGACCTGAATTTACCATTAATGACAACACCATTATCACCCTCTATTTCAACCATCTGGTTTCTGTTACTGAGATAAGACTCAATCATCGACAAGAAATTACCTCTAATTCCATAGTAATGAAGCTTCCTTAGGAGAATGCTGTGGTTCAGGCTGTCAAATGCCTTCTTCATATCAACGAAAAACCCCATGACCTTAACACCCTGATCCAATGATGAATAGATATCACTGATGAAACTCTCCAATGCATCTACGGTTGACATTCCAGCTCTAAAACCATATTGACACTCACTTAAAAGATTGTTATTCAGGAAGTGAGCCAGCAAGGGGTCATATATTGCTCTCTCCCATACCTTGGACAAAGAGGTCAAGTTAGCCATAGGTCGGTATTTATCAACTTCCTTCCGAGAGCCTTTTTTGAAAATTGGCTTTAGCTTAGATACCTTGAAGCAGGCGGGGAATGACCCAGAAGCACATGATCTGTTCAGAAGCTAAGTGACAGGACCACTGACACAATGGAAAAACTCATTTAGTATTTTTGAAGGAATTCCATCAAACCCACTGAACATTTTCATTTTTAGCTTCTTAGCAATAGATACAACCTCTTGCTCAGACCAAGTTGGCATCACAGAGACAGCAGCATTACCAGGGTTAGAATTTACAAGTAAGTCACAAAAAGAAGGACCGTCAAAAACCCCCAAACTGAGCCTATTATTCGATGAAACCACCCCAGCAAAGTAGTCATTGAATACTTCAGCAACTTCACAAAGTGATCCTACTGGGAGGCCATCAATCACAATCGGATACTCAGTACTCACCCTGATGGGAGTATCCTTCCTGATTAGATTCCATACAGCCTTAGATTTGTTGTCAGCAGAAGCTATCAGTCTCTTGGGATATTCAGTCTTGAGAGAATGGATCAGCAGTCTGATGTCAGAGGATATCTTTTTGAACAACTCACGAAACAGAGTATTTTGAGGATAAGCCTTCATAAACAGCTCCAGGTCTCGCTTCCTGTTACAGAGATCCTTCAAGTAAGGATTTGACCAGGGGATCTTTGAAGTATTTCTGGGAATTCCTAACTTTCTCAAAGGAAAGGCCATTTCAAAACCCTGAACAAACATCTGGACAAAGTAATCAGTCTGAGCCTCGTGGTGAATCTCATTCAGATATATGGGTGACCAGTCACATTGACCTAAGTAGTGAGAGAATTTCAACTTGTTTTGATCAGAGAAAGATCGTTTCATTACAGCCTTGAGAGATTTCACCTGATGCAGAGGTAAAGGAACAACTATCTCCTGAGCAAAGTGATCGGACAGAGACAAGCTAATCACTCTTGA
This sequence comes from Nilaparvata lugens, assembly GCF_014356525.2. Lineage (NCBI taxonomy): Eukaryota > Metazoa > Arthropoda > Insecta > Hemiptera > Delphacidae > Nilaparvata > Nilaparvata lugens. The sequence goes on from NC_052507.1 coordinate 43,060,881, forward strand.
CAATACAGCATCAATATATTTGACACTGATGAAACCATTATCCAACAGAGTGGAAGAGTGAGCTGTAACCCGAGTAGGCTCCCCAATCACATCCTGAAGACCATAGGCACAGAAGACTGACATCAACTCCTGCTTTGAGCTTGAGTTGCTGAGAAAGTCAACATTAAAGTCGCCAATCACAATAATTCCCTTAAATCTCTCAAAAGTTGAAGAAAGAAGCTTGTCAAGCCTGTCAACAAATGTATCCATTGAGCTGTCAGGGGATCTATAAATACAGACTATTAGAAAATCACCCTCCACAGTCACAGCCGCTGCCTCAAAGTCTGACTCGCAAACCTCTGCTAAGCTGAATTCAGAGGTCAAAAATCCACATCTTGAATATATGGCCACACCACCGCCCTTTCGTAACTCTCTGTTGAAATAGCACACAAGATTAAAATTTTCAATATTAACACTTTCACTGCCATTCAACCACGTTTCAGAGAGACATAAGAGATCAACTCCACTTAGAGATTTGTTTTCCTGCATGTTTTGAATTTGCAGAGCCAACTCTGTGTTTTTATTACGAATACTTCGAACATTATAGTGCAGGACATTTAGAGTGACTGGGCCTGACATAGAATTAGGTGAGTGACCATGGTTGCTTCCAGCCTCAGCAAGACAGTCAATCAGATTTGTGCGATCTACAAATGTTTGCAATCGCTGGTTTAATCTGAAAAATTGATTGGTCTATAAGAGATCAAAACTGGAATTTCATGAGTAGCTACCACATCCTGATCAGTACGGTCAACCACTATAGAATCAGGTGTTGCTTCAATAGAGCAATGCACACTACCATTTTCGCCAATTCTCTCGTCACATTGGAAAGGACCATCATCACTAGCACGTGAGCCACTACAGAAGGTGGCATCAACTGTCACAAAGGATTGTGTCATTGTATCATGAGCACGATAGCAGCTGTCAATTAGGTCACCGCTCACTGCCAGAGAATGAGGTGTGAGAGTATCTGGTCCAACATAATAATTATTTCTATCAGAGACTGAATTCTCAGTTACAATTCTGAAAATTCTCTTTGCAACCATGAACTTACCTCTCCTGTTCAAATGAAGACCGTGACTAGTGTGGAGACGTCTTTCAATAGACCATAAATCTAAAATTTTTACAGAGTGCAGTCTAGACAAACATCTTATGATTCGGTTTATAGCAGCTATAGATCTATTTTCAATGGAACTCTCAAAGAGATCGTAACGGTAGGGTATGGTTGATATTATCAGATTGTTGTGTCTGTAGGTCCCAATCACCTCAACTAGTTTAGCAACAAATCTCTCCTTATCAAGATCATTGAAACCGGAGTGAATACTATTTGTGCCACTCAGAAGCACAATCCAATCATTTCGATTCAGACCTACAGTCTCATTAGGAGACAACATCCAGTTTGCAAGAGTCTCAAACTTCATCCCGGGGGCCACAGTGGAAACACAAGATATATCATACCCTCGAAGTAACCCAGTTAGAGGCTCTCTAATTCCCTTACCGTGGCTATCAGCCCAGATATGAATTTTTTGGCTCTCATAATAATTCATATCACTTACCTCTTCACTACAACATGATTCGGAAAGGCTTTTAATTTGACTTCTTGCTGAATTCATATTTTTTTGTATATCTGACAATAGTTTATTGCTAGAGTTCAATAGTGATTCAAGTTTGGAGATTCTGTGTACAAGCTTACATCTAATATCATCATAATCCATTTCATTGTCATCACTAACCATGTTATTACTAGTATGTATTAATGTAGTATGTTATTAATGTATTTATCATGGCAGCAACTTCATCGGAATTTGTAGGAAAAATGAAGAACGAGTCTCGAAAATGTTGATTATGAGTGAATGAATTTTTTTTCTCAATATAAGCTCAGAACAAGAAAATGTGAAATACATGCATCTCGAAAACAAGAACAAAAACAAATAAACAAGTTTATAATATACAGAGCTGCATAGTAACAAATCACAAAATTTAATATTACTTTATTGAGAAAAAAAATACAAACCAGCACGTAAGATGAAACTCACGGACTGCTGGAGGGAGTCTGTCACACTATTTTACTAAAGCAATAGAATGGACTGAAAAAAAGAGAAACGAATAAAGAGAGATGAAAAATAAAAACATTTTTGGCCTGTAATCAAAATAGGAAATTAGTATTCAATTATTAAAGATTATTATGCAAATTATAGAAAGCAAAAGAAAATCTTTAAAAAAGAAACAAAATAGAGATTCAAATTGTGTGAAAAGATTTATTTATTGATTTATATTGCGAAAAAACGGTAAGAAGAGCAGGGAAAATACGAAAAAATAATAAAGAGGAGGAAAAAGAAATCAAGATAACAGAATGGAAAGAAAAATAGATGGATCAACAATAATTAGGAACAAACACTCTAGAACTTCGGGAGTGAGCAACGAAAGTCAAATTTCAATTAATCAATTAATTTTATTCCCACAATTACAAGCAGCAAGAGAGACTTTGAAATTTCGTGTCCTACAATCAGTTGAAGATCACGAACACCTTCTTCAGGAAAAAGTGCATCCATAAATTCACGTGGTCAGCAAGGGGAAGCAGGTCAATAATCGACTATATTATCATAAATCAGAAGTTAGCGAGACAAGTTAGAGATGTAAGGGTCATATAGATGATGAGTGGGAAAATCTGCAAAATGTCATAAAACAGGCTGCAACAGAAGCTCTTGGGACACAAAGAAAGTGTCAAAACCGAAAAGGCTCCAATGTTCGGAATGATGAGATCAAGGATGCCATGAATGAAAAGCAGAAAACCTTCAAGAACTGGCTTAGTCACCCAACAGATGATGACAAGAATATCTATAAGCGAGCAAGGAACTATGCTAAGAAAATTGTGAGGCAAGTTAATCAGCAGGCATGGGATGTCTTCATATCAAATGTGGAGCATGATTTACATGGTAGACAGGAATTTGCCTACAAGTTCATGAAGTCAGTGGGCAAAGAATGAAAGAAACGTGTCAAAATAGACTGTGTATCAGAAGAAGATTGGATAAGGCACTATGAAAGACTTTGGTTTGATGAGACGTTGCCAGAAAGAGAAATTGTGAATTGTGCTTAATTCTATGTTGATGACAGCACCCTTGATGAACTGCTGCTGGCAATCAAACTATCAAAAAACAAGAAAGCTTGTGGTCTTGATGGTGTAAATATGGAGCTTATTGAATATGGAGGTATGTTTCTCTATTCAAGGCTGTTGACATTGTACAATATGTGTTGGAAAACCCATAGAATACCTGCGGCATGGGCAAGCTCAAAAGTTGTGTCATTATACAAGAAAAACGACAGAACACAACCTGAGAATTACCGTGGAGTAAGTCTCCTAAACTACTTCTACAAGTTGTATGCTGATATTCTCAACATACGTTTATGGGTAATTGCAGAGAACCTGATAGGGGAAGAACAGATGGGATTTCGCAGAGGACGCTCTTGTATGGATGCGGTCTGAAACAGATCATAGAGAAGAATAGGGAATACAATTGTGAAACTCACATGGCCTTTATCGATTGGCAGAAGGCATTCGACAATGTTTTAAGATCACAGTTATGGAATATAATGCTCCAAAAAGGCTACCCCAAACATCTGGTTGCTACAATTGAGGGTGCATACACCAATATAGATATTAAAATTATGTTCAGCAATAATAAGAAGACAAACTGAATTAGGATAAATAAAGGAGTACAGCAAGGCTGTCCAATGTCCCCGACTTTGTTTAATATATATACAGACGAGATTCTTCATATTTGGAATCGATATGTGGACTCAACCATTAAGCTCATCAATACTGTACACATAAACTCTTTATTATATGAAGACGATACTGTAATTATGTTCAACACAGAAGACCAACTTCAATATGCACTTTTCATGTTAAATAGGATTGGTATGGACATTGGCATGATTATCGCACCACAAAAATCCAAGGTCATGACGTTTAAAGGGAAGTGGCCAGTTAGATCCAAGATAGTGCTTGAGAACCAAATTTTGGAACAAGTTAAATGCTTCAATTACTTTTGATGCCGTATATCATTTGACAGAGAAGATGATGTAAGTGAGAAATTGGTAAAATTCAGTGCTGTGTGTGGTGGAATATGTAGAACAATAGGGAAAAAATCAAGACAAGCCACTCAGATGAAGTTCTACAGACTAATGGCTGTACCAATAATAGCTTATGGGAGCGAAGCCTGGGTGTCAATGGAAAAACTGAGTCATGTATCCAAGCAGCCAAAATGAGGTTTCTTTGAGCAGTCAAAGGTTACACTATGTTGGACTACATAAGAAATGAAGTAATAAGAGCCGAACTGAATGTAGAGTCTCCATTGCAAATATTGAAGAGAAGACTGGTCCAGCCATCTACTTCGTATGCCAGCAAATAGACTTCCAATTCAAGCTTGGCACTACAAGCCCGATGGGAGAAGAAGTGTCGGACGACCGATGAAGAAATGAATGCCGGAACAGGCCAACAGAGCCTGAATCTTGAATGACGATGATGATGATGATGACAAGCAGCAATGGCATTCTTGACCTCGAGCGGCAAAGTATTATAAAATCTAGGTGCCAGGAAAATGAACGTTAACAAAAAAGAGTGCAATTGGGCTCAGGACATCTGACTTGGGAAGCCGCAGTCCTCCTGGTCTGTTGAAGTGCGGTGACAGGCTTACAGTAATCAATTGTCACGCCTTTATTTCCACTTATATTGAAGAACAATGACAAAACCTTAAATACATATAGGAACCTAACAGGCAAAACTCTAAGATGACAGAACAGTGGAAATGTATGATCATCAAACTTACTGCCCGTTATCAATCTTATAAAAGCTTTTTGAAGTTTAATAATTGGATCCTGATTAGCATAATAGGAGCTTCTCCAACATGTGATTCCATATTCAATTCTGGAATGTATAAATGGAAAATGAAGTTCCTTCATTACATTAAAATTGCACAAATATTTAATGCGATGGAAAATCGTCAAATAGAACTTCAAAGACTCCTTTAGAGTTTCAATTTGTTGCCTCAAATTGAGATTCTCATCCAGTGAAAGACCCAAATATTTGCTAGTCTTTGCTGGACTGATACTGGGACAGTCACAGTTAGATTAGGAACAAACCGGAGAGTGAAAGCGCAGTGGAGCAGGCAAGTCAGCACTTCCAGAAAGACTAAACATCATATAATTATTAGTTTTGAGTACTTTAATTTTTAGTTTGTTACATGTAAACCATAGAGATATTTTGTTCAAGTCAGACTGCATTTTCTGATGTAAATCTTGAAGGTTATTACTCTTATATGGAAGAGCAGTGTCGACCGCGAAAGCAGTTATCCATCCATTCAATTCACCATTATACAAATCATTTACAAAAATTAAGAAGAGAATAGGACCAAGAACCGAGCCCGGCGGCACACCACAAGCTATGGGTAATACCTTAGTAGCAACGTTTCTGATCCTTACATACTGTTTCCTACCCTGTAGGAAGGAATAAAACCAATCTAGTGGAATTCCCCTTACACAAGCACTCTCCAGCTTGCAGAACAGCAGACTATGATTAACTGTATTGAATGTTTTACTAATATTCAGGAAGATCCCCGCTGTTTTCTCTCTACAGCCACTGTTTAATCCTGAATATATATTCCAAAAGATGCTGAAAGGCAATTTCTGTACAAAGATTTTCCCTGAAACCGAACTGGCATGCCAAAAAAAAGTTGCAACCGCTGAGGAATGAAAGTAATCTACTTTTTATAATTTTTACTTTCCTTGCCCTATTACTATAGGTAAGGGAAGTATTGCTTTCCAAAAAAAATCAAGGTACTCTAATTTCAAGTTTTCTATACGTTTCAAGGTCCCCTGAGTCCAAAAACATGATTTTTGGGTGTTGGTCTGTGTGTGTGTGTGTGGTGTGTGTGTGTGTTGTGTGTGTGTGTGTGTGTGTGTGTGTGTGTGTGTGTGTGTGTGTGTGTGTGTGTGTGTGTGTGTGTGTGTGTGTATGTGTGTATGTGTGTATGTCTGTGAACACGATAACTCCATTCCTAATAAACAGATTGACTTTAAATTTCAAACTCAAGGTCCTCATACCATGAGGATCCGACAACAAGAAATTCAATAAAATTGAATTCAAAATGGCGGCGGAAAAAATGGCGGATAGTTACTAAAAAACCATGTTTTTCACGGTTTTCTCGAAAACGGCTCTAACGATTTTCTTCAAATTCGTACCATGGATAGCTATTTATAAGCCCTGTCAACTGAAATGAGTCTCATTTCTGGGAAAATTCCAGGAGCTCCGTAATATTGTTGAGAAAAATGGCGGATAATGACTAAAAAGCCATGTTATTCTTGGTTTTCTCAAAAACGGCTCTAACGATTTTCTTCAAATTTATACCATGAATAGCTTTATAGGAGCTTCTCCAACATGTGATTCCATATTCAATTTTGGAATGTATAAATGGAAAATAAAGTTCCTTCATTACATTAAAATTGCACAAATATTTAATGCGATGGAAAATCGTCAAATAGAACTTCAAAGACTCCTTTAGAGTTTCAATTTGTTGCCTCAAATTGAGATTCTCATCCAGTGAAAGACCCAAATATTTGCTAGTCTTTGCTGGACTGATACTGGGACAGTCACAGTTAGATTAGGAACAAACCGGAGAGTGAAAGCGCAGTGGAGCAGGCAAGTCAGCACTTCCAGAAAGACTAAACATCATATAATTATTAGTTTTGAGTACATTAATTTTTAGTTTGTTACATGTAAACCATAGAGATATTTTGTTCAAGTCAGACTGCATTTTCTGATGTAAATCTTGAAGGTTATTACTCTTATATGGAAGAGCAGTGTCGTCCGCGAAAGCAGTTATCCATCCATTCAATTCACCATTATACAAATCATTTACAAAAATTAAGAAGAGAATAGGACCAAGAACCGAGCCCGGCGGCACACCACAAGTTATGGGTAATACCTTAGTAGCAACGTTTCTGATCCTTACATACTGTTTCCTACCCTGTAGGAAGGAATAAAACCAATCTAGTGGAATTCCCCTTACACAAGCACTCTCCAGCTTGCAGAACAGCAGACTATGATTAACTGTATTGAATGCTTTACTAATATTCAGGAAGATCCCCGCTGTTTTCCCTCTACAGCCACTGTTTAATCCTGAATATATATATATATATATATTCCAAAAGATGCTGAAAGGCAATTTCTGTACAAAGATTTTCCCTGAAACCGAACTGGCATGCCAAAAAAAAGTTGCAACCGCTGAGGAATGAAAGTAATCTACTTTTTATAATTTTTACTTTCCTTGCCCTATTACTATAGGTAAGGGAAGTATTGCTTTCCAAAAAAAATCAAGGTACTCTAATTTCAAGTTTTCTATACGTTTCAAGGTCCCCTGAGTCCAAAAACATGATTTTTGGGTGTTGGTCTGTGTGTGTGGTGTGTGGTGTGTGTGTTTGTGTGTGTGTGTGTGTGTGTGTGTGTGTGTGTGTGTGTGTGTGTGTGTGTGTGTGTGTGGTGTGTGTGTGTGTATGTGTATGTGTGTATGTCTGTGAACACGATAACTCCATTCCTAATAAACAGATTGACTTTAAATTTCAAACTCAAGGTCCTCATACCATGAGGATCCGACAACAAGAAATTCAATAAAATTGAATTCAAAATGGCGGCGGAAAAAATGGCGGATAGTTACTAAAAAACCATGTTTTTCACGGTTTTCTCGAAAACGGCTCTAACGATTTTCTTCAAATTCGTACCATGGATAGCTATTTATAAGCCCTGTCAACTGAAATGAGTCTCATTTCTGGGAAAATTCCAGGAGCTCCGTAATATTGTTGAGAAAAATGGCGGATAATGACTAAAAAGCCATGTTATTCTTGGTTTTCTCAAAAACGGCTCTAACGATTTTCTTCAAATTTATACCATGAATAGCTTTATAAGCCCTATCAACTGATACGAGTCTCATTTCTGGGAAAATTGCAGGAGCTCCGTAATATTCTTGAGAAAAATGGCGGATAATTACTAAAAAACCATGTTTTTCACGATTTTCTCAAAAATAACTTGACCGATTTTTTTCAAATTCATACCCTGTATAGTTATTTATCAGCTCTATCAACTGGCATGAGTCTTTTTCCTGAGAAACTAATGGGGGGTCCACCCCATCCTTGAGAAATAAACTTAGTTACCTCCTTCTCGTGCATGAGGTGGGTAGGTAGCGCAGTTCATAAAAAGAACACATAGTCGAGTTATTTCATCTGTAGAACAGCTGTTTCGACGACTTTAAAAAAATGACGACTAAAAAAATCATCAAATTTCACAGTTTACACAAAGAAAAAAGTACTCTGTAAACAATTATATATACACATATACAGAAGTCTGATCGTAGTTTCAAATATGAGCAAGGAAAGTTGTGTGAGTGTACCACACCAGATTTTTACTTTCCTTGCCCTACTACCATAGGTAAGGAAAGTATTGCTTTCCAAAAAAAATTAAGGTACCCGAATTTCAAGTTTTCTATACGTTTCAAGGTCCCCTGAGTCCAAAAACATGATTTTTGGGTGTTGGTCTGTGTGTGTGTGTGTGTGTGTGTGTTGTGTGTGTGTGTGTGTGTGTGTGTGTGTGTGTGTGTGTGTGTGTGTATGTGTGTATGTGTGTATGTCTGTGAACACGATAACTCCATTCCTAATTAACGGATTGACTTGAAATTTTAAACTTAAGGTCCTTATACCATGAGGACCCGACAATAAGAAATTCAATAAAATTCAATTCAAGATGACGGATAAAATGGCGGATAGTTACTAAGAAACCATGTTTTTCACGATTTTCTCAAAAACGGCTCTAACGGTTTTCTTTAAATTTATACCATGGATAGCTATTTATGAGCCCTATCAACTGACATGAGTCTCATTTCTGGGGAAATTGCAGGAGCTGCGTAATATTCTTGAGAAAAATGGCGGATAATTAATAAAAAACCATGTTTTTCACGGTTTTCTCAAAAACGGCTCTAACGATTTTCTTGAAATTCATACAATGGATAGCTATTTATAAGTCCTATCACCTGATATGAGTCTCATTTCTGGGAAAATTGCAGGAGCTGCGTAATATTCTCGAGAAAAATGGCGAATAATTACTAAAAAACCATGTTTTTCACGGGTTTCTCGAAAACGGCTCTAACGATTTTCTTCAAATTTATACCATGAGCCCTATACCATTTATAAGCCCTATCAACTGACATAAGTCTCATTCCTAGGAAAATTGCAGGAGCTGCGTAATTTCCTCGAGAAAAATGGCGAATAATTACTGAAAAAACATGTTTTTCACGATTTTCTCAAAAATTACTCTAATGATTTATTTCAAATTCATACTCTTTATAGTTATTTATCAACTCCATCAACTGGCATGAGTCTCCTTTCTGGGAAACAAATGGGGTGTTCACCCCATCCTTGAGAAATGGACTTTGTAACCTCCTTCTCGTGCATGAGGTAGGTAGGTAGAGCAGTCTATAAAAATAACACATAGTCGAGATATTTCATCTGTAGAACAGCTGTTTTGACGACTTTAAAAAAATTATCGGATTTCACAATTTACACAAGGAAAAAGTATTCTGAAAACAATTATATACACACATATACAGTAGTCTGATCGTAGTTTCAAATAATTATGTTGCCGCCAATCGTCATTATGTTATTTCTCTAAATTATTGTCGTTTAAGAATGAGGCTCCCAGTTCAATGAGCAAGGAAAGTTGTGTGAGTGTACCACACCAGATTTTTTCAAATAGTTTTGACATGACTGGTAATGATGAGATGGGTCTGTAGTTTTCTTTACTGAGCTTATTTCCTTTTTTGGAGATGGGAACAAAAGTAGCCGACTTCAGTATTTCAGGAAAACAACCAGATACCAACGACAAGTTAAACAAATATAAAAGAACAGAAGAAATAGAAGAAAAGTTATCTTCAAGGATTCTAGCAGTTACAGAATCGTCACCCGAACTTTTACGAGTAGAAAGAGAATCAACAAATGTTTTGTGTTCAACAAGTGTAACAGGGCTGGAAAAATATATCTATGGTTGGTTTTTATTCTGAAGGATTCTGTAGATTGTGCCTGAATATGGGTGGGTGAAACAGGAAAAGAATCAGAAAGATTCTTAGGCATTCTAATAAAGTATTTATTCATCTCGTCAGAAACTAGGCGGTTGTCATCAATTGAAATATCATTCTCCTGCAACACAATATCCGTATCTTTATTAGTGTTTTTTCTGGTAAAAGTGTTTTTATTGTTTTCCATTTTTCTCGGGGGCTATGTTTTTGAATGAATAACTTTGAAGAGTAGAATAGAAGTTTGGCCTCTTTCACCCATACTTCTATTTAATCTTTCATATTTACGAATTTTCTTCTGAGGATCAAAAATTGTTTGGATCATTTTTATGCATTTCATGCAATTTGTCTCTTCATAAATGGCATTGGACAAACCGGGAGTCATCCAGGGCTTCAACATTTTCATGTTATGTTTGTATTTAATATTTTTTTGTGATTCTACAATACGATTATTAAAGATTTGATAAAAAATAGCAAATGCTTTGTTAGCTTTGGGTTCTTCAAAGACAGGTTCCCAATTTTCATATTGAATGGAAAAGACTAAGAAATTGTCAAAAAAACACTGATTTATTGATAATTAGAAACTTATCAGAGATTGACAATGGTGTAATAACCGAAACCGGTCTTTCTAATTATCAATAAATCAGTGGTTTTTTGACAATTTCTTAGTCATTTTCATTCAATATGAATAATTACCACAATATCAACTTCTCAACTACACAAAAAGTCCCAATTTTCATATTTTAATAAGGTACTCAAACGCTTGTGATCCAATTTTTCAAATTCAGACTGCTGAATCCCTCTCTTTTCAATAATTATAGGCAGAATACAAGCCACCGCCCGGTGATCCGTGATTAGGGTTTCAATGACAGCAACTTTGTCAATGACAAAAAGATTTGATTGATACGATAAGTGGTCAACGCAGGTTGAAGATGACCCTACTACCCTCGTCTCTATATCTATTAACTGCTGCATACCGTTTCCATTAAGACAATTTAGAATACGAATCACTATAAACATATAAATATCCGAAACCTAACATTCAGGTTAACATCCCCTAGACAGTATAAATCTGAGCTCCTGGTGGTAGCCAAGAATCTATCAAAACCGGCAATAAATGTATGCCGATCACCTAGGTGAAATCTGTACAAACCTAATACATTAAATGAATAATTCTTGTATTTACAAAAAAGTAACAGTGAGTCACATTCAGCAATGCAACAATCCTTTTTAGTGGCAGTAATAAAAGAATGAACAAAGATCACACACCGCCCGCCCTCGTCACAGAACCAGCGGCAGCAAAGCTTTCATAACCAACAATATTATATAAATTCAATCCATTCATATCCTGCAATCATGCTTCACTTAAAATTATTATATCTGGCTTGGTTATCAAATTATTGATGTATGAAAGGAAGTTATCAAAAATAGTATTTAGGCTTCGGATGTTTTGATGGAAGAACAAAATACCAGAATCCGAATCAAAAAACTCATTCACTTCATCGCAATTGATCTTAAAAGAGTCGTTTCAGAATTATTCATCCGCTAACTTTTGTAGTTTAAATTACTAGCATCAATCAACAATTGCACTCTCTTCCATAAATTTGATATGAATGGGGGAAAAATAAATGAATATTTAAAGCAAATGGAAATCAATTTGGCAAAAGCAGCTCTACCAGAACCCAATATGAATAGAAGAAAACAGTTTGGACTAACATGATTGATAATAAACAACGATAGACCGCTACGAAACTCCGTTATCAATTCGACTGGGACAGCCATCACAATAATAACGGAGCTTGATAAAACTCTGAACTGAGTGATAAAATTTGCGTCGCCATTACTATGCTTTCCAATGCTGAAAATATTATCATTACATAACAATTGAGATAAACCAACTAGAGCACATCGATTGATCCAATGTGCACAATTGGATTCATTCTACGATACACTATTATCAGATAATAAGTAATATAAAACGTTTGACCGACTAGAGAAATCAATTTTATATAGGAGAGAAAACAAACAATAAAAAATTAAACATTCATTATTTTTACCCGAATAGCGGAAGCAAAATTTTTGCAATAAAAATAAGTCATTGATATTTTCCTTTAGTATTGAAACATTGAGAAAAAACAATTTACAGTCCATCGAGATCACTCAACGACGAGATTTTCACAATCGGTTTACCCTGCTCCTTCCTCATTAGTATTTTCCCGTTCTGCACCCATAGATAAGCGTAGTCATATTTCTCTTAGCCTCCCTAGCAGCTGCAAAAACTCTTCTCCGCGCCGGACTTGGACTCTCATTGATGTAGACTACTGCCTGCTGCTGGAATCCCAGGTCCTACGTCGATAGATTACGCTTAACCTTTCTCCTCGCCACCACTGAGAACTTGTCCTCTCTCCTGACAAATTTCACGATAATACCAGCAGGCCGATTGTCCCCATTAGGTTTTCCCAGTCGATGGCATACTTCAATTTTTTCTCTTGTTATATTAACATCAAGAGCATTACACACTCTCTGTACAGTTTCATACACATCCTCGTTTTTTGTCTCTGGTACTCCATAGATTTCAAGTGTATTGGAGCGTGTGTACTGTTCAGAATCTTCGAGCCGTGTCTCCAAGTCACAAACTTTCCTCTTGAGGCTTGTATTTTCCTTTTTCAAGTCCTCAAATAATCTTAAGCACTTGTTTATTTTCAAAGTTTGATTAGTAATTGTATTAGTCTGGTCGTCAATCTTACTGTTTGCAAACTCGAAAGAAGCATTAAATTCACTCTCCATTCCCTTTCTATCCTCTCTGGCCTCCTCTATCATAAATATCACCTGTGATATGCTGGCATTGCCATCCTCAGTAGAAGACACCGCACTCATACTCTGCCTCCTCAACTTGGAACAAGGTGGACATTTCCAAATCTGACCCTCGTTGACAATACAGTCCACGTCTGCCTTGGTCATGTTAACACATTGAGGATGACTTAGTTTTTTACAATCACTACATGCAAGTTTGTTTCTAGTCGCCGGAAATGCAACCTGGCATATTGTGCATGCAGATTTATCAGCCATATCAAACAATGTTATGAAAGAACACGGTTTAATAGATAACAATTTAAAATATTATATGCGCCGAGAAAGCGAAAAACTATGGAAAAGAAATTTGGGATTAGTTAAACGGAATTCAGGGTAAATATTATGACAATAGAAAGTAGTTGAAAGGAAAATTGCGTCAAGAGGGCTATCGTGACGTCTTTATACGGATATTGAAATGGAAAGCCCCTGAAACTGGAAGAGGAATACGACAGATAAAAGAAAGAAGGAAAGTGGATGCAAAGAATAGAAAAATTACGTGAATTATTGCGAAATAGAAAGTAAATAATAGAAAATAGCTTGAATAACTTTACGTGTAGAAGCTATCTCTTGTCGACCTGTAGAGTAGCGCAGCAACAGATAACAGAGCACTTGAAAAACAACGTCCTATCGCTTCAGAATCCAGAACTCAACTGATTATGTGAAACTAGAGTTGGTACTGGGTGACTTGAGCCAAAACTATTATTCAGATTCTCTGCATACCTTCTACCTACTTGTAAAAAATAGTTATTCAATATTATAGCGTCGATGTCAGGAGCTTTTTTATTTCGTTTTATCTCCTCTATACAGAGCCACGTCTTTTTGTTGTTCCCTTTAAAAGTTGACATTTTATTTTATAGGAGTCCAGTTTAGCTTTCTTAATTAGTGTGTTCACTGAATTTCTATAGTTTGTGCCGAGCACTATTTTTTAATTCAGGCCTTTTCCCAAGTTATAATAAAAAGAGTTATGATGAAGATATTTTCCATATTTGTTAGAAGGATTCATTATGGGTGCGTGAAGGGTTTATTGATCAAAGATTTTGTTACGTGACAATATAATGTATATAGAAGGAATTCCGGAATATAAATAACTTGCGCAACTTAGTTAGTCATTAAATTACATTATTAACTTCTTAATATTGAATATCTTTAGGTAGGTGAATTAGGTCTAATTTTATTTCATTGATCAGCTGCATACTCGCGGTAAATGAAATGAATGTACAGTTTTCTCACGGTAGTAGATAATTGATTGTTTGGCAAATCGAGTGATTATCAAATTTTGAAGTTATCAACAGTCATAATATCCTATGTGACAATGTATGTACGTGATGTCTCTAATAATAATAATAAGAAGTTATTCAGCATAAGACGATTTATCATAATATTCTATACTATACCTATTTTCAATAGCTTAATACTCATCCATTCATAGTTAAGAATACATTCACATAGTTAGGAGTTACTACATGTAGATGAAATATATTCTCATTCATAAAATAATAAGAATAATGTGTAAGGCCTCATATTGTATATTCTATTCGCTTTATGTTTCATATTATTCTGTTGATATCCCTATTCTTTATTAGTTCACCTTCCATGATTAATAAAATTATAAACTTATCATAGGTTTATTCAGTTTAACTTATTCCGTTCTTGGTTCACTGTAGAGTGTCACTGTAGAGCTTATTCAGTGGTAAAGATTTCCTGCTGGAGTACAATAATGGATAGAAAATTTACATAGCTACGGAATGTACATCATGCGTGTGTCATTGCTCTCCTCTGGCTCTCTAGTATTGCAGTTTCAACCATTGTTACCTTTGAATTGTAGTCTATGTAGAATAGTATCGCCTTCTGAATTGCTTTACATTCTAAAGATATGATGCACTCTCAACTCTATAATAATGATAGTTAGATTTCGATACATTCAGCAGAGTGAAAAAGCTTCATCCTTTACTATTATAATTAACGTACTTCATCTTTTACAACAGCAGAGTAACATAGAACCAATTGAAACACTGATGCCTTTTAAACGTTTTTCCTTTGTTTGATTTTGCCAAGAAAATAATCAGAGATTCAATAAAGTGACTGAAGTATTCAAGATTATTATACTCGGTCCGTCTTTAGTACCTACTTAATAAGTGGACACGCCCATATTGTTTTGTCCTGACTCTTGCCACAGTTTTAAAGACTCTTCCCACAAATCTCAATTAGTTATACATTTTGCTGAATTTCGGAATGATTAATGAGATTTCTTTTGAAGAGGGCCCGCTTCAAATTGCATCCTGGTATCAATCCAGAAATTCGACTCTCCAAAATTATACAGAATGCCTCTATGGTAACATATCCTGATAAGATTTCTTTTTGCGTATTTCACACCGTAAGGAGGGGGAGTGTGCCGAGCACTATTTTTTAATTCAGGCCTTTTCTCAAGTTATAATAGTAAATTTAATACGCAATAGACTAGAGCCATTATTGTAAGTGAGTTAGCGAGGTAAATATTATTTCCTCTCTCTATTATGAACGGCCATGACTTTGAGTTTCCCAGGATAGATATTTAAAAATTGTGGCTCCGAGTCGTCGAGGAATGTAGATTATGGAATTATCTCTAAAACTTAGCCTTCCTGTCGCGACATAGAGTGTGATAAGTTGGAAAACAGCAAGTATTACAACTATAACAAACTAATGATTTTGCAGTTACTATTTTGTCCTAAGGCTCTAGAAGTCACGCGACGATTGGTCAAATTGGTTCCCCACCTTTTATATCGCCCAAATAGGAGAACAGACTTTGAATCGTTAGAGGAGTGAGGCCTCAAACCAGACCTGGCATTGTTCGAAAAGCATCAGTTCGCGAGTAACCGTTTGGGAGCAAATATGTATACGTAAAGTTTATTAAATATACTATGATTTAATTTCAAGTAGTTAAATGTAGTGGCACAAAGGTCCTTCTTCGTCACCGTGATTAATGGATTGGATTGCTTGAGTATTGCCATGCCTTGATTTAATTGTACTTCGCGATGTGTGGATAGATAGTTCGCCTAATAACCGCTAAGGTACATAAAATGTTAAAATATAATGTAGGAATCCGAGTTTTGTTATCCAACCTTCTGTTGATAAAAGTACTGTTGTTATTCTAATGTGTAGTCCCAGTTGACTTTGAGACATTTTATAATTTTATATTTTACAGACTCTCTTTTCTTATGGCATCAAGGCTTTCGAAAGATTTAGTAAATTTTTATGATAGAAATCTTAATAGATGAAGAAGAAAGTTTTTTTTCTCCATGAAATTAATATTAATGAATGTTACCATACATGAGTTAATTCCTGATATTGAGCCTGATACATGAATGTTCAAATTATTTTCTATGTGTCTGTTAATTTTATTTAATTATAGGTAGGAACTATCTACAAGATGAATCTTATAGGGCAAACATTATTTTTACCTTAAAGTGAAATTTTCATTTTTTTCTCTTTTATTGGGTTATAAGTTTCTTGTTTTGTTTTGTGATAAATTCATAATTCTAGTTGATACACGTTTTTGGACTAGAATTTTTAAATCAAATCATAAACTCTGGACTGTTCATTTTAAATTAAGGTTCTGAGCAGTCTTGGGCGAATGCCCGTTGTTTACACTTGTATTGCGTCCTATAGTTCATAAATAAATAAAATAAATATGTACTAGCGTACAAGTTTCCAACAATACTAGTCGAGCCACTATATGAAAAATTATATTTGATTTCGCAAACCAAACGAAAAATATCATAATACGTTAGCATCATTTCAATCTGAATTATTCCTTTCCTAAGAGTATTATATCAATTTATATAAAAGTTAACATCATAATTAATGAAGTATTCTTAAGTATTAATTTTCTAAAAGCATTATATTAATTTATTACGGGTGTTTTCATAAATGTTGCATTGTATATTAATGACACTCTGGCAAGTAAATTCGTTTCAATTCAATCTGTTAAATTTTGAGAATGAAATCAGAACGTCAAGATAAAATCTAAATTAAATAACAGGATAAACTCCTATTTTAGCGAGTTATGAATACTGGGAGGATTTCGAAATTAGTGCCGTAAAAAAATTCATTCACAGCGGTTCATGTTTCACCCCTCCCTTATTGTAGTTTTCCTGACTCTAACCCGTTCGCCTGCATGGATTGAAATAGTATAGACTCAGATTCATTTTCTAAATGTGCCGGCCTACTTAAGATTTTAAAAATTTTCTTCAAAATTATTTTTATTTTATCACCCTCATAAAGATTAGGCACAAGTTTTTGTATCTAGCTTTCAGTGTTGCATTAAGTGGTTGAATTTTCAGTTTGTCTCTTATAGATTTAATCAGCCCTGAAGCTATCCATTTTTTAACGATCTATTTTCATATGTCATTGTGATCAGAGTCTATGTGATCCATTAGTATATTGTAGAGATTATTTATTTTGTCATCCAAATCAAAATCAGCCTCATTAAAGCAGTTCCATTTTTCCAACTTTCCTGTCTCAACTTGTCAGTAAGGTTCTTATAGTTTATTCGTTTTATAATATTTTTCTTTATATCAATATAGACTCGAAATTTCCTTTGTATAGTGTATTAAAGAAGTGGTCAGTAATATTATAGTAGTCTTTTGAACAGAGCTCATTATGTTTTCATATTTAAAATTAACCTTTTTCATGAAAAAATGTGGTCTATGCATGTACCTGTATTGTGTGATACTCTAGTAGAATATTGATAAAAGATCTCAGGCCATACATTTGCATAAGACCGCTATATTAATTTGCCAAACTACTGTTACGTAAGATACGTATAATGTTAATCTCCTATTAAAACCGCATTCTCATTCTTATCAATATTTCTCAGGATAATATCTAACTCGTTAAAGAAAACTTCAATATTAGCAGACTGACCCGAAGAACTACTCCTTTCCGGCAAACAGTAATCACACTTCCAGGCAGCTCTGGCTTGTTGATTCCTCTTTTTGAATTTCTAGATGTTTTCCAGTCTTGTGCATATGGATGAAAAGCCCATTTACACTCGCTACACTCAATTGATAGTTCGTTCTCAGTAAAAGGAATATTACATTTAAAACACTGTGCCATGACGGAATTTAGTTGAAAAGTTAGCGTAAATTTAGTAGGAATGTTTGCACTTGAACTAACGCGCGCAGCGGCAAGATCAACTAGACGGATACGATCAACACAACCTTTCTCATCGAGTGCTGTACTGATAGGATCTGAAAAATGATTGATTCAAATTGAGTTTCTAGTTATTTGACAAGGAGCAGCTAATATTGAATTGAACGCAGATAGAACCCTCAGAACAATTGATTTGTGGTGATTGACGATGGAAATGATTGGATAAACTGGATTCAAATGATTGGTTGGTTTTATTATTATCATCATCTTATTCTTACAAGATAACCAAGTGAATATCGGGTCACAAGAGTAATCCACCAGGAATTTCAATTCCAGTCTTAATTTTTCCCCAACAATAACCTGTGAGGTTCAGGAACATTTATTCAACAATCGTTATAATTAACACAATTTTTAGGGTTGTCAATTCAATTCGAGAAAAGCACTATGCCTCCAGGAATCTTCATAGCTCATTCAAATCTATCATAATCATCTTAAAAGATGTGCTCAAATTATTTGATTGATTTATTTATTTCTAATCGTTGTTCAAAAACTACGGGATCATGATAGTATTTTTTAACAGAAATGAAATACTTATAGGCTGTTGGATATAACCATGGAGCTATGAAGTTATAAAAATTATAAGTTAACTATTTCTCACACTTCTGCTAATAGCCTGACTTAATTCACTATACTCTTTTGACCCTGCTCAAACTGATCTTAGTCAGAGCTAAATTGCTAGAAATTTGAAAGAGATAATTCCGGAACATTCCAGGGGGGAGGGGAAGCACGAGTTTTGAAGCACACATGTGCGTAGGCACATGGAAGTGTGCGTGCGGACGCGCGTAGAAGCACTCTGGAGAAACCGCTTAGTCGAATAAATTGCGTAACGTACCAGCCTACTGTGATTGTTCTTGATCAGATTATTGTGTTCAAAAAGAACAACATTCCACCGTGATCACTTCGGTGATTGTGTAATCTTGAATAAAAATCGTATATTTTTGTAAATCAGCTAATCATTGGTGCAGTTTCAATCTTCTCCATTAGGCCTCTTTCACACGATAGGAGACGTGCAACTTGAACACTGAACAGTGTTCACGTTTTTTTGTCGAAGTACATTGAGTCAAATCGTGTCTTTCACATGGTGACTCCTATCCAGGAACCTCGTTTTGTCACGTCTTTTCCCCTCGAGGCAAGCAGAGGCAAGATCTAACAACTACGCCGACGTTTGCTCAAAGTATGACTCATCACTTTTTCTCAAAGTTCAACTTCCTTTAAAATATAGATGGAAGATTTCTGATCTCGGATTTGGATTCAGTGACCCCAAATTCTTTAAAGCGTAAGTCCCGTTTTCGAAAATATCCGAAAACAAGGAAGTTATGGCTGTTTTTAATAAAGCTTTCTATTATCATATAATTATACAGTAAGAACGAACAGGTACTGTACTATACAGTACGTAAGTACTGTAGCTATTATAATACAACTTACACTGTATTCGTGTAGGGAATTTGGTAGGATATTTATCTTGATTTCTGAAAATACCCCAAAATAAGGGAGTAAGATAACTTTGAAAAACCAGAGTTTTCCTGCTGATTGAAGAAACATTAAAAATTAGTCTAAGGCATATTATGTCTCAGACTAAAAACGTGTAACAAATATCAGATCACTATTCAAGCTATCAAGCTTTTCATAAATTTATTTGTCTCCTCATGGCAGAAGGTTTGCGCCCAACGTTTTCACTTAAACATTTCTGTGATTAAATTGTGATAGAGCACATTATCGTATTGATCTTCTAAATCCAGTTACATGTACATCGATTTTCGTAAAATTGATTTTTTACCGTTCCTATGAATTCTAAGAATTCCATGAATTCTTTATACAGGTTCAGCACAACTTCTTAAATAACATTATGTTTGCTTCAACAGAATTCATAAGGACGACGAAGCATCGAACAACAAAAAAAAAACGCTTTCTGAGTAACTGGCTTTAACAAAGCATGGCTTCACGAAATACAGTACGATAATTTAGGATAGTTAATACAATGGTTATGCTTTTCGCATTATGGCAGCACTGTGCTTGCTCACTCACTTCTCCAGTTGACACTTGTTGACTTGTCAGTTGTTTACTTGACTTGACTTTGACACCTGTCATTACGCAATGTCTGAGTTTGATGTGGAGCTGTTGATTACTGCAGTTTGCAACCGACCTGCTCTTTGCGATAAAAGTCTTGACATCTACAAGGACCGGAATGAAGTCGCCAAAAGTTGGATGGAAGTTAAAAAGAAATAGTCAATAATTGCTGCGAATTTAAAGTGATATTCAACAATTTGAACCTGATAAATTGGATTGTTGAATGACAACTGAAATTTAGTGAATTTTACTGTACAACATTCCTTTTCCTCCTATTTTATTGGGTGATGAGTGGAGATGATTCATGATTTCATATTTGGATTCATCTTTCCATAGTTCAATATTTTTCTGGAAAACTAGAACTTTTAAAAATTAAAAATGTTTATGTTTGAACTTCTCAGGTATTCAAAAACTTCTTGAAACCTTTGCCTGTCCCTTTGTGAGGCAGGAGTATTATTATCTTAGTACGTACTATATAATCATATGATAATGGAAAGCTATATTAAAAACAGCTCCCTTGTTTTCAGGTATTTTTGAAAATGGGACATATGCTTTAAAGAATTTTGGGTCGCTGAATCCAAATCCGAAATCAGAAATCTTCTATCTATATTTTTAAGGAAGTTAGACTTTGAGAAAAAGTGATGAGTCATACTTTGAGCAAACGTCGGCGTAGTTGTTAGATATGCCGGCTTATTCGTAAGATCAACATGTGAAAGTACAGGAGAGCTGCAAAATATGAAATATGATCTTCCATAATATGATCTTCCAGGAGCGAGGTCTCTGCCGTGTGGAACTGGCCTAATAGTTACGAAGTGAGAATAGGTAAGTAGGGGTGCACTTCTCAAGCCGCAAGGACGCACCCTACCTCAACTGAATTGAAAAAAATCAGCTTGAATCCATCCCCTTCCAAAAATATCTTGCGTCATGTTATTTCAAATACTACTTACTTTTCGGGCCCCTCTGAGATTAGAGATTTTGACCAAATTCCAAGGACTCAGTCCAAGTCTGGACTGGATTTAAAATGATCCAAGTAGGCTACATAAAATGTTCAGATTAACTGTATCCACTGTGAGAGTTATAATTACACTGCTTCATGTAACGTAGTCCCTCTTCTTTTTGCTTGAAAGCCTAAGCTGAGCATACACCTTACTTCTAATAGTTGGAGGTTTCATCAGATTCATTGTTAAGGTCTAATAATCCAGTATAGGATATTCATTTTCGAATAATTACTTGTCTTCAAAAAAAGAACATGTAGATTATACTCTTCGAAGATGAATAAATATATAGGCTAGGTGATGGAAAATGATCACTCACGTTATGCCGAATTAAATAAGAAGGCCACTCCAGCATCAGTCGTGAAGCTGATGCTACATAGGGGAAAGTATGGAAAAATCTACAAGAATTCCAGTTGAAGAAAGTTAGAATGAGAATATTCGGAAAGGAAGCCAAAGCGGATAACTAGATGAATAGAAGAATAGAAGATGCTGAATCAAGGAAGAATTTACACAGCAGGAAAGGCAGAAATATAACAGGCTGGGTGGCGATGTCTATATTATTCTTGCCAGAAGGAAGGAATAAAAGTCGAATAGGACGGACGTTGAAGTGAGGATGTCTTTTCGAATGATGGAATGAAGGAGTTCAGGTTAGAAGATTCATGGCGGATACCTCATTCAACATTCTCTGAATGATAGATTCTATAGATAAAGCATGAAAATAGTATAGCATAGTTTTTTGTCGTCCGTTATCGTTATACTTGAGCATATTGAGGAAATTAACAGTATATGATAGGGAGGGAGACTTTACAGGTGGAGGTATGATTTGTAATCCCCCTTTTATTTCAATTTTATCACAAAACAAGCATGCAAGAATATAAATGAGCGTACCGGATGGATACAAATAACACTAGATTGTAAGTGATGCCGTCTAGCAGTGGAGATATTGTACACTCATCTGACGCCAGAATGACAAGCTGTAATAACGATTTAACGAAAAGCGATGCCTCGTCGATCGCCCGCCCACACCACCCTCCTTTTCCTACGTTGCAAGAGCGATATGATTGGCAGAATTTGACGCAGCATTTCTAGTAGGCCGGCGAAGGGTTGCTGTCAATTTGCGCTACGCGACAGAGACTCGACACGACACGACGTCTGTTTGCTGTGTCAGCCACACACGTCACGAGGGGAACTGACGCACGCACACGAGGCGTCCTAGGCTGTCGGCTGGCTTACGGCATTGAACCAAGCACCAGGTTTGTTCCCCCGAACACCGCTTTGATGTCCTAGCACCCGCCGCCTACGGCAAAGACGACGCGACAGGTCTCTAACATAAACGTTATTTATGTGGACTCCTGACAGTTTAAAGCGAATTTCACTAAAAACATATGAGCGTGAGGTGATACTGATACATTCTTTCCAAAGTTCCCTCGCCAGCCTCACTACTTACAATCTCCCCCCGCATATAATATCATGTCCAATTTGTCTTTCGAGTGTAACAAGAAGCTTCATTCGGGTTCAAGTGTGGATGATATATTGAAATTCTTTAGACTTGTTATATTCACCTGTTTTGGATGAATAAATCCACTCTATTTTGAAAAAAAGGACCACAACTTGATAATCTTCAGAAATATTTTTTTAAGCTTTCTAAATTTGATAGTTCCCTGATAATTCAACTGCAAACAATGTTCTTGTAACTATAACACACCATGATAAAAATGAATTTGAATAAACAGAACCTTCAATCATTCATGGAGATCATCCATAAGAGCCTAGTAATTTAGTAGTAGAACTAAGATAATTTAATGACTAATAATAATAGTGTAAGTCACCTATTTAATAGTACAAAAGGTGAGAATATAATCACAACACAAATAAGGCAATGATAGATTCTTTTAATAATAATTTCAGGAGCTATAATGAACATGCAAGAACATCAAATATCCCGCCCAACTATTGATGTCTGTGTTATTTTCTTATTTCTTATTTTTCTTTTATTGTACAAAATACTACAATCATAATGAATTGAGAGCGTTTTTATATATTTATGTCTGGATAGAGGGGGTTTTCTGTATTATGCTGGAACTATTTCGAATTTCAATGGTATAGATCTGATATTGATAAATCCAGCATTGAATAATAGAATATAGATACAGTATGATAAATACAGCATTCTTTATCCATCAATATTCGTTGAAAACTAAGTCCCTTCCAAAACTAGAGTTATTCAACTAATCATTAAAATATCGGGGCACCGATCTTCGCTCCCGAGTAAAAAGGCATAGAAGCATAATTTGAGTTTATAATATTCATTTAGACACAGAACACAACTCTTCCAATTGATTGGGACAGCCAAAAACTGTTTCATCCCCGAATTTTGATGTATACACTATAAATACCGTAGTCCAAAAAGTAGGTTGTCTTCCATACACATTTGAATTTTGATTTCCAGTCCAAACATTTAAAAACAAAAGTTCGAATTTAGATTCTTCACAAACCAAATCTAATAACAAAAATATCGGGGCACCGAGCTTCGCCACTACCACCGTAAACGTTTACGGAGGTAGTGGCTTCGCTCGTTATTTATTTATTGATAAACAGAACTCAATTCTTCAAAATGATTGGGGAAGGACTAACAGACACAGCCCAAAACTGTTTCTCCCCGGAATTTTGATTTATACACTATAAAATATTCCAAAAAGTAGGTTATGCTCCATACACTTGAATTCAGGTCAAATTTTCAGCACAAATATTTGAAAACATAAAAGTTCTAATTTAGATTGTTTACATACCAAATTGAATAACAAAATAACACTCACTATAATCACTTAGAACTGTAAAATAATGATTATCTTTGAATATTATGATATATACCATCTAATGTCAACAAATCAGATTATTTTGATCGAGTCAATTAAAATTTCTAGATTTCTCGCGAGATACGAGACTGCTAATCAAAGAGAGATATAGACCCACAATGCCTATGCCTTCCCAATGATAGCTCTTACTTGAAATTGAAGGCCGCCATTGGGGTATTTCAGCACGAGATATTATATCTATATATTTGTAGTATTATAGATTACAAAGGCATTGGTATGTAATAATCTTATAGGTTGCACCCTCAATGGCCGATTTCAATTCCAAGTACGACACTAGCGCTGCATGTGAGTCTATGCATCTTTAAGGTCTTTGGAGCTGATTGATTACACAGCTGATCTCCCAAACAGGCACATGCATCTTCTATTATCAACAGACGACGAAATCATCATCTGTTTTTCCAAGGATGAATTATCCTCTTCATGTCCTTCAGCGACTTTTACTAGGGATGAGACCTTGTGCAATCAAATTTTTATATCATGAACCTACTAACTTATATTTCAAATCTTGTGAACATCGTTAGAGCCATTTTCGAGATCCATTGAACATAAATAGCCATATAACCAGAAATAAAAATAGGAATATTAAACAAAATAAGATGAAATCATAAAAATATGAAAATAAAAAATATGAAAATAACAACATTTTAAAAATATAAAAATATAAAAATATTAAAATAATTAGTTATTTAAATATCGAAATATTAAACTATTGAAATATCAGAATATTTGAATATTAAAATATGAAAATGCAAACAGATATACAGGCTCATTTAATATAATAAGATAACACTTACTAATCACTTAAAACTGTAAAATAATGATTGGCTTTGGAAATTTTGATATAGGTACTCTAATTAAAATAAAAAAAATTAATCTTCAATAAAATAATTTCGTTGGTCATGTCAACAAATCAGATAAGGTTGATCAAGTCGGTTTATCCACCAGTAGTTCTGTAAACAGTAGACCTCATGACGTTTCCTCATCCACAAGTATCTGATGTCACATATTCACCGGCTTCTCCAGACATCTGTGTAATGTAATTTATCATGCAATGAATAATCCATATGTCAGCTGATTGTTTATGAATAATTCTATAGTCTGATTAATCCTATTTTCAGAGTAGATGATATATGTAGTGATATCGGTGTATGGATGAAATTCCCTCTCCTTCCATATTATCCTTCAAATGCAAAATTTCAAAAAACCTTGTGTATACATCGACGAGCAATTCAAAAAGGAATATTCCTGCCAAATAACATATAATTTTATCAACGTGTTTGGCCCTAAATGCGTTACATACATACTGACAAAAAAAATCCGAGTTAAAACATAGACCTCACTACGTTCGGTCAATAATTGCCCGATAATTATACTTCTCATGAGATCCGCTGATTGATTCAACAGCTGAAAATAATTCTGTCTCTCTCCCACACAGGCACTCTCATCTTCCGTTATCGACAGACTACGAAATTATCATGTGTTGTTCTAAGGAAAAATAATTATTATCCCATTCTTTCCCCAGGGATGACACCTAGTGCAATCGAATTTTTATATTATAAACCTACTATGTTCAGAATTTTGTGAAAATCGTTAGAACGGTTTTCGAGATCCGTTGGACATAAATAAATAACCAAATATATACAGAAATTTCTCGCGGAATATAATAGGATTATGTATGGATAATGGAAGGTTGACAATATGCTGCTCCTTCTGGCAAAAAATTAATTTCCACTTATTTCGGCAGTGGATTCATTTCCACCTCTTTGAGTCTTGGGTCTTATAGTGAGGTCCACGTTATAATGGCAGTGGAGAAAGATAGGAGAAAAACGTTGCTGACCCTTCTTCTTGTCAACGCTTTCTAAATAGCTGATACAGGTTTATTAATGTTATATTAACTGTCCATTCTCGTTTAAAATAATCAATCATATTTATCAAATATCCATTAAATTGAATTAATTTTTTTTAATAAATTATATTTTATTAATTTCATTTTAATTATATTCTACATTTGATCGTGTGTGAAATAAATGAATTGAAAATTGAAATTGGAATAGAAATTAAGCAATAAATAATATTTTTCAATAATTTCATAATTGAGATGAAATATTCTGTTGATCTCATTCTACATTTTTAAAAGACGATCTGGCAACAGAGCAAGGGGAGAAAGAGATAGCGCTATCCGCTTTGTTAAATAATAGACAAGGATAGCAATAC
The DNA here is from genome assembly GCF_014356525.2 of Nilaparvata lugens. Classification (NCBI taxonomy): domain Eukaryota; kingdom Metazoa; phylum Arthropoda; class Insecta; order Hemiptera; family Delphacidae; genus Nilaparvata; species Nilaparvata lugens. The sequence goes on from NC_052507.1 coordinate 43,087,227, forward strand.
CATTGCTAATCAAACACTGCCATTATAACGTGGACCTAAATATGGTAAATCATTTGTTAGTGTTAATAGAGGTCATGATACTTCGTAAAGAAACATTATAGCAAACTTTGTAATTGTAGAATCTTGTGAGGGGAATATAATTTGGATCCAATATTATTGTAGATAGCATTATTTTGAGTACATTTATTAATAAGGCGGCTTGCAATAGTGTACATGTGAATGTGGAAAAATAAAAATGTGATAAAATATACCATGAGAGAATACACATTCTTGGAGATGATTGAACTTACATCTATGAATAATAAAAGTGAATAAATATTTATGATTCGCCAAAATGAATGTTTATAACTGTTCTGACGGTACATTTTGATACCAATAAAAACTTCATTAATTGAAATGAATTATTAGGTCTCAGACAGAAAAACAAAAATATCTGTCACCAATGGTATTATCAATCGAAGATATAGATAAGACAATAACGACTAGAAAGGCTAAGATTATGGCTAACAATAAGCCATGTATATCAGTGGGAATAATAACATCAATAAGGAGGAGAGATAAACTTCACAAACAATTTCGGAATAAAACATCAAATTTGCAACTACACCAATATTACAGGAAATTCAGAAACCTTCCAACTAGAGTTATAGAAGAAGCAAAAAAACAATATTTTTCCCACATGTTTGGAAACTTAAGAGATGCAAAGCAGACATGGAAGGTGATACGTGAAATAACTGAAGTTAAGAGACCAAGAACACAAATCAAAAAACTGGATGTAAAAGGAAGAGGATTGAAACTGGGAGGGAATGATTAAGCCATTGCAAAAGTTTCCAACAAATTCTTCAAAAATATTGGATCTGAACTGGCACAAAAAATATATTGAACAATCAATAACCTGCAGACGAACCCACAGTTACAAACACTAGAGTATGTGAGACAATATTTTTCACACCTGTAGATGGAGAAGAAATGATAAAAATAATCAGCAGTCTCAAATCGGACAGCGCACCAGGCCCAGATAACTTCAGACCAGAGCTCTTCAAACAGAACAGTATAGCTCTTGCTAGACCATTAACACTGATTGCCAATAAAATCCTAGGAGAAGGTACCTTTCCTCAGTGATTGAAGGAAGCTATTATATGTATAATTTTTAAAGCAGAGGACAAGAAAGATTTGAACTGTTATAAACCGATATCATTTAAATCTCACTTATAGCAGAAATTTTTGAGAAATGTATCAAATCAAGACTTATTAACTTCCTTGAAAAGAAACATATTTTATCACCAAATCAATACGGCTTCAAATCAAACTGTAGTACAAATGATGCAATCCACAATGTCATTTCACAAAGAACAGAAAAAATCAACTCTGAGGAGAAACCCCTGGCAATCTTCCTGGACCTGAAAAAGGCATTTGATACTGTGTCACATGGTATTCTGCTGGAGAGACTCAACAACTATGGAATCAGAGGAGTGGCATGGGATCTATTCAAAAGCTACTTGTCAAACCGGACCCAGAGTGTCAGAGTCAATGGACAAAGAAGCAGCAAGTTCAAAATTGATTATGGAGTACCGCAAGGTACAGTACTTGGTCCAACACTCTTCTTGATTTATATAAATCCTTTGTACAGTATGGAAATTTAAGGCAATATCACATCCTTTGCATATGACACAGTTCTTTTGTTTTCAGGACCAACGTGGCCAATAGCATGAAGTAAAGCTAAAACTGGATTACAGAAAATCTCACATTGGCTAAATCAGAATCTGGTCACTCTTAACTATGACAAGATCCACTTTCTAACTTTCTCAGCTACACAACATGGACAGCCCACAGAAAACCTTCTAACAGTCAACTTTTCCAACACCACGGCATTCACTATCCACAGGAAACCAACAATAAAATACCTCGGCATTTTACAAGACTATTTTCTACGCTGGGATCATCATATAGATTGCCTCTGCAAGAAGTTAAGAAAAATAATATTAAAGTTCAAAATGCTGAGAACAATTATAGACGAGAAGTGCATGAAGATGGTCTACTATTCCCTTAGTTCAGTCTTTGCTCACCTATGGAATTGTAGGATGGGGAGGAACAAACTATGTTCACCTCGACCCCCTTATAAAAGTGCAAAAACTTTCAAGCAGAAGCCACCTCGTTATCCATCGGACCAGCTCTACAATGAGTTTGGTGTGATGGACGCAAGACAACTCTACTCCCTAGAAATTATTGGCAGACTGCACAAGAACCCAGAAAGCTTTCAAAATAGAAACCACTGTCATAACACTAGAAATAGAAGCCCACTTATCACGAACGTGGCTAGGAAGGCAACATACCAACGACACTTCAACCACCTAGCACCAAAACTCCACAATTTACTTCCTGTACACATCAAGATAATAGAGAACTCGAGAAAATTTAAATGTGCTGTTAAAAACTGGATCACAACAACTGGAAGACATGATATAGAAAACATAATTTCAAACAATATGTGAGCTCACTTACCCAATGTATTTGCACTCCCCCCCATTAAATGTTATTGTATTACTACTACACCTGCTCTAGAACATGGGTTACCCATAGTCAAGTAGGTTAATTTCCGAAAAAGTGCAATTCATTTATATTTATAGTAAATTCCATATATTGTATTTTTGAATATTATGTACATTTCATTGATTGGATTGTTTATTTGTATAATTATGAAAATAGAATCTATTTGTATTGTATTGTATTGTATATGAATTTGAGGTTGTGTTCTATATAAACAACGCTTGTCGGCAATATAAATAAAGGTCAAGCTGAACATCTACAATTTAATCAGATACTCGCTAGCAAAATAATTACATCCAGGTAGCATTCGTTAAGACGGGGACAAAAGGGTTTTGTATATTATAGCATGCAAAATAAAGGATGTGAATGTTTAAAAAGCAAATATTAATATTTATTGATATATGTGAGCAAATAAAAAACACAAAAACATAATAAAAAATAAAATGGGAAGTAAGATCTAATTTTTCTACATACATTGAAAAAATTCTGTACACTCGAGCTGAATTAAAATTACGTGGTCTTTATTAAAATTATAAAAATTTGTAATTGTTGTAGAATGCATGAAACACTGTAATTAGAATAAAATAAAAGTTAAGGATAGAAATATTCATTTATATATATCTATATATATATATATATATATAAGAATCTGGTGTGGCGCACTCACACTACTTTCCTTGCCGTTATAAAAATTTATCACCTGACGCAAGTGTACACGCGCATTCCAAGTCTACTATCCAAAGATCTGCCAGCTGGTGACAGGGCAATAACGCTGGAGACACACGAAGTCTGCTATCTCTTCATAGTGAATGATTTAATAGAATCAACAGTTACCAACAGTTTGCTTTATTGGATAAACAAATTTTCTCGAATTTCGAGCTTATTTCCAATTTTAGGTGAAAATGTCACTGAAGATTAATTGTAGAGATTTTTATGCTCAATCTTTTCCACTAAGAATTTTTTGTTTAAATTGTATCTGGAGCCTGATAATCGGGAATCTAAAATCAAAATTTGCATTGATATGGCGGAGCTCCTGAAATTTTTACAGATATGAGACATGTGGCAGTTGATAGAGCTTATCAAAGACTATTTAGATATGAATTAGATCAAAATCGATGGAGCCGTTTTCGAGAAAATCCTGAAAAACCCTGTTTTTGACAACATTTTCGCCATTTTAGCAGCCATCTTGAATTGGATTTGTTCGAAATTGTTCGTGTCGGATCCTTATAGGGGAAGGACCTTAAGTTCCAAATTGGGTGATGGATGGTTGGATTGGGTGATGAGATATCGTGTATATATATATACAGACCAATACCCAAAAACCACTTTTTTTTGGACTCAGGGGACCTTGAAACGTATAGAAACTTAGAAATTCGGGTACCTTAATTTTTTTCGGAAAGCAATACTTTCCTTACATATGGTAATAGGGCAAGGAAAGTAAAAACGAAATGGCACTCACTCACTGACTGACTGACTGACTGACTCACTCACAGAACTAAAAATCTACCGCACCAAAAACGTTCAAATTTGGTAGGTAGGATATGTTCAGTTGGTCTTTTAGAGGCGCACTAAGAAATCTTTTTTTGCAATATTTTCACTCTAATGGTGGTTTTTAAGGGTTTGAAGTTCGTCTTTTAGAATGTATATTCTTCTTATTCAAATCTCTCAATTATAATTGAAAAATGTCCTTACCATATGTTAATATGGAACTATAATCTAGAGAGAGTACCTCTTCGAAACAGTTGTTAACTGGTAACTAAATTAATAATTTTGTCAGGTTGGCATTAAGTTTAGTTGACTTTGTTAGGTTGGCATCAAGTTGAAATGCATTGATCGCTGAAAAATTTATTGGGCACTGCTACTTCGATCACATGAAATTCACCAATAGTAAAATATATTTTAATTTTATACGAATTTAGAATCGGAAGTATCATTGAAAGAGAATAGGGGAAGACCAACTGCCCACTTGCTTGCCAGAGACCTACCAAGACGCACACCATCACGAGGGCAATAGACTGATTCCCTTATAAAAATTAAATTTCATTTATTGCCAAAGTTTAAGTACCAAAGACTTTTAATAAGTAATAAACCTAACTCAGTGAAGTCACTCTGTGGCATGAGTTATTAAATTGAATATCCTTATTTGAGAGGACGACAGCAGCCCACCAAAGAAGACATAGGACACACGAGGCGAATCCAAACCACATCTTAAACATTTTTGAAATATCTTCGCACGTGAGTTACAGAATATGATTTCTTGAGAGGGCCCTCATTGCAACGAATTGATAGAAATTTCACAAAGCTAGCTCGTCGAAGGTTTTACTTAGAAATCAAGCTTGACTTAAACATTATTCTGCAAATAGTATAAATAAGGGGAGAGTCATATTTAGAATACATATGAGAATTAAATGTTGAATTATATATCACTTTTTGAAATCATTAGATATGCTCAGTTAATATGTTTAAATATCAGTATTAGTAGCATAATCTCTATACTTATAAAAGGCTAAGCCCCGACAGACTGAAATCACACCACAGCCCAAACTACTGAGCCTAAAAACTTGAAATTTTGCACGATTGTTTATGGTAGCCTGAAAACATCCACTAAGAAAGGATTTCCAGAAATTTGCCCCCCTGAGGAAGCTGGGCCCCCTCAAAATTTTGTACTTTTTAACCGTTCAATGCACAGCAAAGTCATGAGGAACTTTTTTGTTCAGTTACGAAAAAAAATTAGATCTATGCAGAAAAATTTTGATCAGGAGCACAGGGAGGTCCAGGAGAGGGCATTTTTCGAAAATTTTGATGTAAAATCACACTACAGCTCAAACTAATTGTCCTACAGACTTGAAACTTTGTACAAATATTCTTCAAACATGATAGACGCGCACTAAGAACGGATTTTGAAATACTTTGCCTCTAAGGGTTTCAAAGGATGAAAAAGGATCCTATTAAGTAAGGTTATGAGCATGATGAGGTGAGTGTCATATGGAAATGAGATAATTTATTTATTGACATGTGATATTCTAACATGATATGTTGTAATCATTGGAAATAACAAAATAATATGATAGAAATTAAAAAAAAAACATCTGTTCTATTATTGCTTTCTACCTGATTCCACTCAACCTCAATAATATTGTTCTGATAATTATAATTCTGATCAATTATAATTGATAAATATGTTTAATAATATTATTATTATTATTGATATAATAGAAGTATTGTTTAAATAATTAATTATTATCATTAATATAATAATAGTATTGTTTTGGTAATCAATAAATATTTTTATTTTCACAAACTTCGTATAATTCATAATGGTGAATGTGAAACAGCTGCATCAAAGAAATTATCTCAAAAACATATGTTTAGGAAAACCATAGTTTGAACTTCGTTTTCCTGATGCAATGTATAAGCCTACACGTGGTATGTATGATTAATTTTTCAGCTAGAACAGTTTTTTGAGACGTATCGGCAATATGAAAACGCATGCAGTTAATATGTCTTTAAATGAAGGTGTTGATATCTACATGATAATTATTCTCTACCATTTCTATTTAATTAAAATTTCAAAATTATTCAAGCCTTTATAGAATGATTGACTCACTGTACAGTCGGTCGAAAATTTTAATATTGAAATGAGGGTTATTATGGCAAGCTGGACAAAAAAGTAAGGTCCTATGCACCTTTTTGATATTATTTCTTCAAATCAAAAATGAGTTTTGTGGGTTGTCGAAACTCCCCCTGAAAGAGAACTATTCATTTTATCTTATCTTTTAGTAAAATAACAATGATTTCTGCACTGAATAACATCTATCTTGCCAACAAGAATCGAACTCTTTGTGAATTTAGATATGACCTACACTTTGGTTTTATATAATTCTATTGATAAATTCATGGAAATTGAAGTACTATTTTCAGTTAGTTGATGATTAGTTGATGAAATTGATTATCAATAGAGAAAATGATTATAATTTTATCAATACAGAGTTAGTTGAATGAATTGTCGATGTACTGAGTTCTTGGTCAACAATAATTCAATATTGGTATCTATCCAATCATTATTTTCTTCAGAAGTTATTTTATTTGAATTAGAAAATATTTATAAGCTCCTATCAATTTATCATTCGTAACAATGAATCCTTCAAAACATGAATTTAATCAAATAAAAAATTGCTTCTGTATTCATTTTCGCATGTTTTCCACTTGTGATGAATAGCCAAAATATTGTGGAGCGAGCTGCACGGCGAATTGTAATCGAGTGCTCTGATTGGCTGAAAAGTTCAGCGTTCGGAGTGAGGTGAGGCGAGCAGTTAGAACAGAGGCAAGCTTCACGGCGAATGGTTCGGAGTGCGGTACGGCGAATGATTAACAGCTGATTTTTAACATTATGAAACATATGCTCATGTTCGTTGAAAGGCAAGATGTTCGGAGGAATGCACGGTTTGCTGCGCGGTTCGAGGTTCGGTTCGGCATGTGTGGACGAACCTTTAGTTGTTACAGGACATTTATACAGATCACAGGCCAAAGCCACATAATAATCTATCTTCTTCTTCATCTTACTCCTCTTCTCCTTCTTTCTCTTCTTCTTCTTCTTCTGCTTCTTCTTCTTCTTACTCCTCTTCTCCTCCTTTCTCTTATTCTTTCTTTTCTTCTTCTTCTTCTCTCTTCTTCTTCTTCTTCTTCTTCTTCTTCTTCTTCTTCTTCTTCTTCTTCTTCTTCTTCTTTTCTTCTTCTCCTTCTTCCTCTTCTTCTTCTTCTTCTTCTTCTTCTTCTTCTTCTTCTTCTTCTTCTTCTTCTTCTTCTTCTTCTCTTCTTCTTCTCTTCTTCTTCTTCTTCTACCTAAATCTAAAAGGCTAAGCCCCGACAAACTGAAATCACACCACAGACCAAACTACTAAGCCTAAAAACTTGAAATTTCACACAATTGTTCATTGTAGCCTCAAAACATCCACTACAGAAGGATTTTCAGAAATATGCCCCCCCCCACCCTGAGGGAGCTGGGCCACCAAAATTTTCACTTTTTAACCGTTCATTGCACAGCAAAGTCATGAGGAACTTCTTTGTTCAGGTACGAAAAAAATCAGATCTATGCAGAAAAATTCCAATCAGAAGCACAAAAATTTCGATCAGGAGCACAGGGGGGTTCAGGAGAGGGCACTTCTCGAAAATGTTGATGTAAAATCACACTACAGCTCAAACTAATTGGCCTACAGACTTAAAACTTTGCACAAATACTCTTCAAACATGCTAGATGCGCACTAATAATGGATTTTGAGATATTTTGCCCCTAAGGATTTCAAAGGATGAAAAAGGATCCTATCAAGTAAGCTTATGGTAAGGTGAACTCCATATGGAACTGAGATAATTGACACATGATATTCTAACATATGTTGTTATCATTGGAAAGCTTAAAACAATTTCATCAATTAGCTGATTGAATTGATTTTGCGTTGATTGAGAGCGCGAGGTTACCATGTGTTTGTTCCATTGCTGTATGCTTGGCCAGTTCGGTTTGGTCTTCTATCAGCTGTATATGGAGTCTCATACACTCCGATTAGAACAGAGCACAAAGGTTTTCTTTGGTTAGGAGTTTGTTGATAAATCTCTTTTCAAATTCAAATTTCATTGCCATTAAAAATCACATTGAAAACTCTCTTAATAGACAACAAGATTACAGAAACAAAATTCAAACAGCCTATGTTGATAGTTTGAATCTTGGTTATGACAACTTTTACTGTCAATTAATTTCAATATTACTAATTAATAATTTACAATAGTGACTATATTTTTATACTATTAATATTTCGAATAATTGTTTGAATTTTTATAGCTCGCGCTTTGCGCCCGGTGCAATATCTCATGGATAGATGGATGAATAGAATTTTCATTACTATTTTCAAATAATGTGATGAAAAAATAATATAATTGCATATTTCACAGTTTTGTCTCAAAATATATCTAAAAAATTGATTGAAAAATTCAAATTACGGTAACCAATATACAAATAACTAATACAAGTCGAAATTCATCGACAAAAAAAAACATCATTGACCGAGATTCGAACCTAGATCATGTTTGTTATTCACCGAACTTTGAGTACTGATGTATCACGCCTTTAAGCTCTCGGCCATCAGGTACTGTTGAAAGTCGCTGCCTGACTGCTAACACATAGCATACACGTAATACTGTACTGTAAAATAGACTTGTAAAAAGGTTTACTTCACTCCTAAAAAGCGTACCGTACAACAGACTTTGGCTCATGACTTATATTATTAAAATTAATATTATTATCTGTCTCACAATAAATTTTCACACTGAATTAATTCAGATAACGTAGGCTATGTAGGCTACTATAATAATAGAGTATAGCGCAAATTTGAAGCCGGTTTGCTGGCATTTTCACAACAAAATATTGCTCTGAAAATAGTTAAATCATAGAGAAAACATTCGAAGATTCAATCTTGAGTGGGCCTAATGTTTTCTCTATATGATTAATATTGAAGAAAAATTATCTAAAAGTTTTAATAATGAATTACGGAAAAATTACTAGGAGCTTTGTCATGCAGCATTCATTATTCCGAAAACATATTATTCTTCTCAATCAATTGGTAGTAATATCTATCAGTAAAGTTTCCAATTAGAAAAAAGGTTATATCAGTGTTTTAAAGAAGAATATTCAATGTATTCATAGCTGTAGATTGTCGATATATGGTCCAGGAAATATGTGATGTACGATCAATTACACAGAATTCCATATTCTTTCCATTTTATGATGAATAATAAGCTGAGCTAAATTCAAAAAATTGTAAATTATTCTTTCATTCTTCAGTAATATTAATGAATGCAATATGAATACTACACACACACACACACACACACACACACACACACACACACACACACCACACACATAATATATATATATATATATATATATATATATATATATATATTGTCACGTGGTAATTTGAAACCACCAAATATTTTTAAATGAGCCAATGAAATGTAATAGAACTTTAAAATTGGAAAGAAGGTTAGACCTATCCAAAGAGTAAATCAACTCAAATCAAGTATTATTAGCGATTAGGAGTAATAGCATTATCAACAACGATAAGAAAACATGTATTATTGTGATTTAATAATTATGAGAACCCATTGGTAAGATCAAAAAATTATAAAGCGGCATAATTATTATTGGCGGATTATAAAAAAAAAATAAAATGCATGAACATTGAGGTTAGAGTTACTTGTTTACGTTTTGAAAAGAATTAGTCGATCTTGGATAAATCGATAATTATTAGAACCAATACTGAACGAATCAGCTGATTATCGATCAACCCATATGACCGGTTGAATCATATAAAATTCATTCATAAAGGATATATTATGTATACTAAAGGAAGTCGATGTGTAGACTTACAAACAACTATTATTTCTGTATAAATATTATTATAATCCAAAAAGCATGATAAATCAAGAGTATACAAAACTCATATAAAAACTAAATGTATTATCTATTAAAATCGTATGTTACGATTTATTTATGAATTCAATTTAAGATAAACACTCCATATATTTGTATAAAAACTTCTTTTATTAATTTTTTCTATTATAAAGCCGAGGAAGCCCTGATTCCCAAGGCAACCAATTGTATTGAGTCTATTAAATTGAAGGCCAATCAGAGAGTAGCTTACAGAATTATTCTAAGAAGAGGCAAATTTTTCTGAAAACCTCTTTCTTCTGGCTTAAGATCCTGACCCGAGAGGATGCACATGGAGTTTAGGGTTTTTTCTCATTCCTTTTAAAAATTTTTAATGAATTATTAAGCCAAACCCTTTTTTAAATGTAATGTATGTTTGTTGAATGTTAATTGTTTGTGAACTCAGTGCTGTCAAGGAGTTCGTAATTGTAAAGATTCCCATAAAAATAGCTTTAATTCGAAAGAAACTTATAAAAATCTGGATCACGCGTTAGCCCAGCAGTGACGAAAAGGAGCCTACCCAATTAATTATTGGAAATAATTAATTCAATCCACGAGAACATCTAGAACTTCAGTCAGTGAGTGATAAGTCAAACCAAACGAGCTCGTTTTTTCATTTTTTCTACGTTCAGTGGGGGTAATTATTAAAACAAAAAGCGCTATTCCAATTAATTAGAATTAAAATAAAAAGTCACCACGTGTTGAACAATATCACATAGTCCATAAGAACATTTTATAAATTTATTTAATATATGTAGGAAGCTTACTTCCATGCACAGCCCGAATTCATATAAATCCCTGAGATCTCATGTTTGAATATTAATTTATTAAATATTAATTTTGTTTATTGAACAAAGTATCCATATCAAACTTATAGACCGAACAGGTTTTTATTGGTAGAATTTGTATTGATTGGAAGTCTAAGTACCAGTATTAAAATAATATATTTATGAATTTGAAACTCACTATTGTGAATGTTAGCAAAACCTGTGATAATTATTCAGATTTTAGGAATAGATTATTTAAGTGAATTATAGTTATATCGAATATTTTATGCACATCTTTTTTATGGGAATATATTTTGTGTTTTATGTCAGCATACAAACTTATAGAATTTTTTATTATATCCCAACTCATCTCGTGTTATATAGTTTGAGCTGTTTTGGTACCAACAAATATTTAGCAGCACTTAAAATCATAGAATCAAATAATATTAACCTTATTCAGAGCACTCAATATTTATCATCCTTTGATGATATTCATTTTATCAGCCAGAACAAGTATATTAAGAAATTATATTAATAAGGTTCCAGTTATATCATATAAGGATCCAGAGAGCTTCAAGAACTGGCGTTGTAAGTTCTAAGAATTTTGAAAGGGTATATTGGTGAATACTTGTATTCACGACGAGCGTTTTAAGAATCAACTAGAAACAACTATAGTTGGTCCTGATTATTCTCTAGTGGTACATGGTTACTGATAATCAGTCATCAAATATTCTTTTAATTTCCTTACTGGTATTCTTCAAGAACTTCATAGAAGCAGCGGTAAGAATTACCAATTACCGATCACTGAACCTTATGGTGATTATTTGTGTTTATAAAATTCATGTGTCTACCACTGAGCTAGAGCTGAGGTTTGAACCCAGTAATTTTGCGAGCCGGAAGGCCTTAATTTTTTGTGAATTTATTCGCAAAAGAGGGAATTTAGAGACTGCTCTTATAAATACCAGAAACATCGTATTATCTGTGAAGGAATTACAAACCACAACTTCTCACAATAGCTTCATAACGTGGGACTCTATCATAAGAGATAACCCCCCCAGGAGCACAACTTCACACAATGGCACCCAACCAGTGGAGCGTGATGAAAAGCTTACCTACTCAATCTTACTATCAATGATTAATGAAATTATTGATAAAACTGAAAGCTGCAAGAAACATAATCTGAAGTTGTTTCGACAAGATATATCTGATAATCTATTGTAAGTTCTGGCTAAAATAATTGAGTTGCTCTTCAAATTAAAATTTTTCAAGCTGCATAAATACAGACAAACTGTATCACACGAGTTTGATAACATAATTCTCATAATAGAGAAAATTGGATGGAAATTTCCATAAAAGTTATAGTAAGATTTTGATTTGATTTTGAATCTAGACATTGTATGCTGACCAGGGCTATAGGTTATTTGAGGCATTATAATACTGTGGTTATTCAGGAGGATAAGACCCTAATTAAAATTTTAAGAACTATATTAGTGTAATTTGTAAGCCATACCTGTCTATTGATGTCCGTTTAGTAATATATGTACATGACACTTGAAACTTTTACACCACACAATTTTATCCAGAATAGGCACTATCACTGAATTCATTTTGATATTTCTGAAATTTGGCAACACACTTGGCACTTTATTCGAAGTAATCCATAATAACGTCACCATGAACCAGTCGCCAGCTAACTCGCAAATTTCCTACTTCAGCGACCACCCCCAAAATTATGTAGCTACGACACCGGCCACTCAACAACCTCAGGACAATGCAGCGGAGACCCCACGAGAGAGAGAGGGAGGCAGCATATGCTCCATCAATTTCGACCCGCAAAACTTGGCCCAATTGTCTTCTACGAAGATCGATAACGTCGTCGATGCGATTAATTCCGATGAGAGTCCGGCTGAGGGAGATGAGGGAGTGAGGGCGTCCAACTCGGTGCCGCGTCTCCGCAGATCGCTCCAAGTGTCGCCGAGGGAACAGAGAGTGCCGCCACCCAATCGCCACCTGACATGACCAGTCAACCACCACCCGCCGCCACCAACCTGGAAAAACGCAATATTACCTTAGACTCTTCAGTTGGCTGTGTTACAAATCACCTAATGAATGATTCCTCGAGTGAGTTTAAACTCATGATCAACCAAGCCATGGCAGAGTTGATGAAAGAGATAAAAGCAAGCCAGGATAAAGGGGAAGAAAATACCAAAATCATACAAAAGATGTCAAAGCTGTACAAGGAAGTGTGGAAAAAATGGAAGAGAAAGTTGAGGGAAAATTCTCTGAATTCAAGGAAGAAATGAAAAATATGATAGACATTAAAATAGATACGCAATCTACAATCATCAAAAAATTAGAAACCGTATAGATGACGTCACCTGTCAGATAAACGAACGGTTGGATGACGTACCAAAGGAAGTTAAAAACAGGTGGACGTATTGAGTAAGGAGCTGGGCACCGCTATCATGGGAACTGTCATGGAAAGGTGTTAGAAAATAAGGGCGAGATAGAGTCGAAAGTGGAGGAGAATAATAAGAAAATAATAGAGATAGTCAAGGAACAAAGTAACGTGCAGGCATGTATGGCAAATTTAGCGGAGGAGGGGCAAAATCAAGTGAGAGATACGGCATGTTGGAGAATGCTATAGGCGGACAGCAGTTGAAGCTAACCGGATTGTATGATGAAGTGAATACACATAAGAAAATTATGAATGATAAATGGATCGCAAATGAAGAACGAGTCTCCAGAATAGAAACACGCATGGAAAATATCCCAGTCAGTCGAGTGCAGTATACACCGAATGAAGTAGTAAACGGCACTCAACTTTTTCAAAGTCTTGGAAAATTCGATAATTCCTACCGTCATATGCAACCCAGACCATTCATAGATCAAATAAAAGCTATTCAGGAATTGATACCCACCTCTTGGTTAGTATGGCGTTTCCAACTGTCCAGTCTATTACTCGGCGAGCCGCTGATGTTTTTCCAGAGCCGGATGCGAGATATCAATAGCTTGGAGGACTTCATCTCCCAATTCCTGCAGCAGTATTGGAGTAAACGTAAGCAGATGGACGCACTATCAGAGATTATATCATGCACTTATGATAGCAGAAATAGACAATCCTACACTGATTTTATAACAGATTTGATGAATAGAAACTATCAGTTAGACGAATCTCTAGCTGATTCATCACTGGTCCACATCTTATCAAAAAAGCTTCCTTTCAATGTTCGTATGACACTGGCAGTATCTTCGATTTCCAGTTGTGAAGAACTGATAGAACATTTACATTCTATCCAATCAGCTACTTCTGAGCCAAATTATATAAATAGACAAGCAGGAAATTTTACTCAATCTAAAAACAATAATAATAGTCATTTCAGAAAAATTATAATAGTAAAAATTATATTGCAAACGCTGGAGCAAATGCGCAAAGTGCAAAGTACATTGAAAATAATTCCAGGAACAGATCCCAATATTACAATAGTAAACGGTATCACAAAGAAGCACATTATGACAGCAGACGTCATTGGAAGAGAAACGATAAACAGGATATAAATTTCACAAATCAGGACGATCATAATCAAAACAGCAATAGGCTAAACACATCCTATACAGTGGCATGCACAATAAAAACAGACCAACAACAACCTACAGTAAATCAACCACCAGAACAAATCCACCACCGCACCAGCCCGCCACCAATAAAGTAGTCCAACATGCATCAAATCAATCTGCAAAAAGCAACCCATATTAAGCCTACTATTTCCCCCCGAGGATCTACCACCAGTAACCAGCCCACCACCGAAAATAACATGCACATTAACACGGAAATAATTAGAGAATCACCGATAATAAGACCTGAAAATGATACACCGCCTTCATGCACTGAACCTATATGCCAGCAAGCAACCCCCCCACAACATACCCGGTTTGAACAGCCACCACCCAAGCATCGTTGGATTCACCCGCGGCACACTAGGTTCAAGGAGCAAACCGCTACCAAAGCAAGCCGAAAGTGTGACCGGCAGGACGACGTCGGAGCGAACCCTAGAGTCCAACACCGGAAGGCCCACCGGAGAAAACGACAGAGAAGGCCCCGGAAGAGAGGTTACCGTCCGCATGCCAAATTCAAACACCACAAAAAAGAGGCACAGAAACCAGGCAAACATGGAAGGAAGACAGCATGCAGGGAGGAATACCGGCACCAGAATGAAGTGGATAATGATACCAACATGCACCCGAAGCACACGCGGTTCAAGCAAGCAGCTTACCGTCGTGATTGCAATTACGGAATAAAGAAAAGGAACATGCTCAAAAACAAGGAAAAAGTAATAACGGATACGGGTTTAGAAAATGATAAAGGAAGAAATTATTATAGGAAGCTATTGGAAGATGGAATATGTGCATTAAAATTTAAAGAAGGAATGAATTGTTCATTGAAGGAAAGAACATCTGTGTATTGTTCACCAAGAGGTTATGTTACAAGCTTAACAATTATGCTGATTCATTTTGTTATGACTATTAGTACGACTATGATGTCAGGTAAAAATTATGTTGCAAATATAATAATGGAGGGTAAAACGTGTGAACTAAAATCGAAAGGAATAGTACATTGTTTATCGAAAATGGAATTATACGATTGTTGTTTATGGAAAGGTTATGTTGGAAGAAATACAATAAATACATTGATTTATTTCGTGAATATTATTATTATTATGGCTGTGATAGCAATTAAAGAAAATATTATTAAAGTACTGATGAATGAGGGCGTGATATATGCTAAGAGAATCAATTCAAAAATTTTCAAAACCAATTTGAAACCCAGAAAAGTTGAGGATAGACAAAGCAAATATTCTAAATTATCCAAGATAAGAGAGCTGATGGAGAATCGGTCGTCAGAGCCGCCAAACAATTCACAGAATCAAAACAAAATATTTCTAATCTCAAGCCGTATTATCGGGACAATAAGCGATAAGGATATAAACAATAATATTTGGTTAAACGTCATTGGCCTACCTGACAAGATATACATACCAGACGAACGCCAACAATAAACTTAATTAGCAGACGAGTATCCACTTCGAATAACAACACCTGAAAATAAAGAAATAAAAAATTTAGAAACCATTTTTAACACCTTTCTTATTAGTGAAACAAGAGAATAAATAACTTCTAATGTTAAAAGCCAACTTACCTTCATGTAGCAGGAAGAGACATCAAGATGGCGACAAGTGATAAACCGAAGCCAACGTAAACCAGCTGTCCACTACGAAAACCAGAGTAGTCAATGCCTATTAAATCATCAAAGTTGATACCCCGAATAAGAAGATCAAGTGTCATATAAATGTGAATTGCATGTAGAGATATTATAAAAATATTATATTATTATTATTTATGTATAAACTATTAAGAAAATCACTAAAATTATCCGCCAAATGATCAAACCGCATAGTTACCACCAAAAGCATTAATCCCAAGTCTCAATGTATTAGAGGAATAAGAAGTTCTTGTTGATAAAACCTACCAAAGATTATCCTTAAAAATATCCATTATATGAAAACAAAGCCCAATTTCTGCAAGAGAATGAAATGAAAATGTACAAGTCACTGTTCTATGTTGAGGGAGAAAATATGTTATACTCTGCAAGTCGGAGAATTACCAGTTTGTTAGGTTGGCAATGATTTTGCACCAACGTTCAAATGTGCTTCTGGCCTGAGGGCGGAGCGTGGATTAGAAAAAAGATTTATATTATGTATGGAGGAGGAGATAGTTTATATTGTGTATTGTGTGTAGAAGGAGATTGGCCGATGTAAGGCGTATGTATTTGAATTGAATTTATTTATTGTTGTATATGTTGTTGAATTGTTAGGAGGTAGGATTCTCAGTAGAGTTATTAGCAGACTTTGTAACATGTATGATTTCTGATCCAAAACCAACTGGATCATAAAATTTATATTATATTCTCGAATTGTCGTTTTAAATCAGAAATCAGAGGGCGTTTTGTGTCACGTGGTAATTTGAAACCACCAAATATTTTAAATGAGCCAATGAAATGTAATAGAACTATAAAATTGGAAAGAAGGTTAGACCTATCCAAAGAGTAAATCAACTCAAATCAAGTATTATTAGCGATTAGGAGTAATAGCATTATCAACAACGATAAGAAAACATGTATTATTGTGATTTAATAATTATGAGAACCCATTGGTAAGATCAAAAAATTATAAAGCGGCATACTTATTATTGGCGGATTATAAAAAAAAAAAATAAAATGCATGAACATTGAGGTTAGAGTTACTTGTTTACGTTTTGAAAAGAATTAGTCGATCTTGGATAAATCGATAATTATTAGAACCAATACTGAACGAATCAGCTGATTATTCGATCAACCCATATGACCGGTTGAATCATATAAAATTCACTCATAAAGGATATATTATGTATACTAAAGGAAGTCGATGTGTAGAAATACAAACAACTATTATTTCTGTATAAATATTTATTATAATCCAAAAAAGCATGATAAATCAAGAGTATACAAAACTCATATAAAAACTAAATGTATTATCTATTAAAATCGTATGTTACGATTTATTTATGAATTCAATTTAAGATAAATACTCCATATATTTGTATAAAAACTTCTTTTATTTAATTTTTTCTATTATAAAGCCGAGGAAGCCCTGATTCCCAAGGCAACCAATTGTATTGAGTCTATTAAATTGAAGGCCAATCAGAGAGTAGCTTACAGAATTATTCTAAGAAGAGGCAAATTTTTCTGAAAACCTCTTTCTTCTGGCTTAAGATCCCAACCCGAGAGGATGCACATGGAGTTTAGGGTTTTTTCTTCTTCCTTTTAAAAATTTTTAATGAATTATTAAGCCAAACCCTTTTTTAAATGTAATGTATGTTTGTTGAATGTTAATTATTTGTGAACTCAGTGCTGTCAAGGAGTTCGTAATTGTAAAGATTCCCATAAAAATAGCTTTAATTCGAAAGAAACTTATAAAAATCTGGATCACGCGTTAGCCCAGCAGTGACGAAAAGGAGCCTACCCAATTAATTATTGGAAATAATTAATTCAATCCACGAGAACATCTAGAACTTCAGTCAGTGAGTGATAAGTCAAACCAAATGAGCTCATTTTTTCTACGTTCAGTGGGGGTAATTATTAAAACAAAAAGCGCTATTCCATTAATTAGAATTAAAATAAAAAGTCACCACGTGTTGAACAATATCACATAGTCCATAAGAACATTTTATAAATTTATTTAATATATGTAGGAAGCTTACTTCCATGCACAGCCCGAATTCATTAAATCCCTGAGATCTCATGTTTGAATATTAATTTATTAATATTAATTTTGTTTATTGAACAAAACATATCATATCAAACTTATAGACCGAACAGGTTTTTATTGGTAGAATTTTGTATTGACTGGAAGTCTAAGTACCAGTATTAAAAATAATATATTTATGAATTTGAAACTCACTATTGTGAATGTTAGCAAAGCCTGTGATAATTATTCAGATTTTAGGAATAGATTATTTAAGTGAATTATAGAGATATTGAATATTTTATGCATATCTGTTTTATGGGAATATATTTTGTGTTTTATGTCAGCATACAAACTTATAGAATTTTTTATTATATCCCAACTCATCTCGTGTTATATAGTTTGAGCTGTTTTGGTACCAACAAATATTTAGCAGCACTTAAAATCATAGAATCAAATAATATTAACCTTATTCAGAGCACTCAATATTTATCATCCTTTGATGATATTCATTTTATCAGCCAGAACAAGTATATTAAGAAATTATATTAATAAGGTTCCAGTTATATCATATAAGGATCCAGAGAGCTTCAAGAACTGGCGTTGTAAGTTCTAAGGAATTTTGAAAGGGTATATTGGTGAATACTTGTATTCACGACGAGCGTTTTAAGAATCAACTAGAAACAACTATAGTTGGTCCTGATTATTCTCTAGTGGTACATGGTTACTGATAATCAGTCATCAAATATTCTTTTAATTTCCTTACTGGTATTCTTCAAGAACTTCATAGAAGCAGCGGTAAGAATTACCAATTACCGATCACTGAACCTTATGGTGATTATTTGTATTTATAAAATTCATGTGTCTACCACTGAGCTAGAGCTGAGGTTTGAACCCAGTAATTTTGCGAGCCGGAAGGCCTTAATTTTTTGTGAATTTATTCGCAAAAGAGGGAATTTAGAGACTGCTCTTATAAATACCAGAAACATCGTATTATCTGTGAAGGAATTACAAACCACAACTTCTCACAATAGCTTCATAACGTGGGACTCTATCATAAGAGATAACCCCCCCAGGAGCACAACTTCACAATATATATATATATATTTCTCAATGATAGGGGAGTGATAATTATTTGTATAGGTCTTCTAAGGAAGCATTATCAACAGCTGGTACCAATCAACTACACTTCAACTCCAAACTACCGTTTTAATACCAGTACACAATAATTACATGTCACAGGGTGACATGTTTATTATAGCTGGTAACTTTGGATGCTAAATCATATTATCATATTTATTATCATGATCATCTTTCTGTTTTTCAGTAGCCGCTCGGCCGACAATTTCGAAAACATAGGTCTGTAAAATAGATTAATAAATAATTATTATTAGCCCCCCTATTAAAATTTCTGTTCAGAAACCATCCCCATTATTCACACAACATATTCCCAAAGTTTCATGCCGTTATGTCAAGTGGTTTTCAAGTCTACAGGGAACAAACAAACAGACATTCATTTTTTATAAACAGATTTCCATTCGGCTCTAACAAAAGCCTCTTTAAATGAAGGTAGAATGATAAGGATACAGTTCTGTTGTTTTAACATTTTTTCAAATCACTTTCAAAAAGTTCATGTAGTACCTACTATTGTGTTTGAGACACTTCTGGCGCTATCATAGTTTCACCACTATTCTGTTCCACAGTCCTATCTCTTGCAGTCGTTAACTATATATATAATAATTATATAAAGTGGAGAGCTGGCTTATGCACGTACGGGATGGGAAAATTATGTTTTACAAATCATCACGTCTGAACTACTAGACTAATTAACTTGAAATTTTGCTTATATATTCTTAATTAACCAAGGATGGTTATAGGCCTATTCTCAATTCTTCAAAATTTCATTACGTCAAGTTTTCATTTGTCAAGTTTTAAAATGGATCCTTGCGAAGCACGGGTTCTTGCTAGTAAGAATTATAGAAGCTCAAAGTTCACAAGATGAATTATTTATCTAACTTCCACTGACGGCCGAACTTATACCTTGAGAATTTATATTCAAAGTATCAATTATTATTGGAATATCGAATTATAAAATTCTAATTCAATAACCAGAAGCGAGTCGAACAATTGAGCTGTAGAAATCTGTAAAATGTATGCTGATATAAAAATCATGAAAGTTATTAGTTGATGCTACCAGAAATAAGAGTAGAATAAGAGAATGCAGAATAAGTATAATGCAATGTAGATGCAGAATAAGAGTTTTAATCGAGCCATCTGTGATATTTTTCTTGTGTATTTTCTCATATTGTGTTTGCATCTATTGTTTTATATTTTTTTTGCTCGTTGATTTTATTTTAATTATATATTTATTGATTGAATGGTGTTCTTTTCATTTCTAATCCTGTCTTCATGCATGACCAATCTTGTACTAGTATTTTTTATTATCATTATTGACAAATAATTAGAATTATCAACCAACTGTATTCTTCATCGAATAAGTTGGATGAATCAGCGATATACAGTATCGATCATTAAATCTTCAGAAATAATACGTTCTCAAGATTTATTTAAATAGTTTGACCCAATCACTGAAATCAAATTGACACTGTCAGCATTCCCTATGTCACCGCCTCAACGCCTCCCATTCAACCAATGCTGACAGTTTCAAGTGAACCCCCTCACTATAGCATTCCCTTCAGCCGCCTCCCACACAAAACCTACACTGAAAACTTTCCATCGAAGCAGCAGCAGCAGTTAGATCATCAGCCTCAGTTAATATCACTCGCTTAACTCCAGTATAGAATGGCGATTCGCCCAGTTAATGCCCAGTTACTGACAATAGCCAATCACATCGGTGGATGCAGTCAGGGTGAAGAAGAATCAGAGAGGCAAAATCGATCATTCGTTTTCCAAGTCTTTCATCACCTGCGATTCCAATTATTGATGCTTGAATGGTTGTATTCTACAGCTATCTGTGTTGGAAGCTGGAGCTTAGCTACTTCAAATGAAGTTTGCAGATAACAGTGGCACAGATCAGCTAAAAAAAAAAATGAATTGAACATAATATTGATTCTGCTTAATGTAAATTTGAAATTTTGAAAGATAGAATGACTATTCTATGAAATGAGTCCTAGGAAAGCCTGATTTGGAAATGTATTTCAGTATTCAGTATTTGATGGGAGATAATGCAATTCCTTAGCGGCGTCTCGAGACGCCTAACCGCGCGTCTCATTCGATGACCAACTGCTTTATGAATGACCAAACGTTATGGCGGCAGATGAATAAGAAGTGTTGAATACTATATTTTGCATACTATAATTGCTATATTGAAGTGTGATGTTGTAGGCGAATGCTCAAAATAAAATGGACTGACAGAGTTACAAATGAGGAGGTATACCAAAGGGCGGTGGAAAAGAGATCTCTTCTGAATTTTCTCAGGGACAGACGACATTCTTGGATTGAGCGCATAATAAGACACGACGCATTCACGTCACGTATTCTAGAAGGTACAGTTGATGGACAAAGAGGTCGTGGGAAACCACGGCTACAGTATTAAGACTAAGGACGAAGGACCTGTTTGCTATGAGCTATTTACAATTGAAGAGAGTAGCGAGAGAGAGGACATATTTAGATAGAAGGCTGCCAACTAATCAAACGATTGAGCTATAAAAAAATAATCAATTGCTATATTTTGGATACTATTTATTGCTTTTACGATTCAAATCTGATGAATCATGGAATCTAATGAATATATAGGCTATGTGCTCTAGCCGCGGCGGCTCTAACCACGCGTCTCGAGACTACGCTAAGGAACTAAGGAATTGCACCTTGAGAGGATTTATGTTCCTCATTATTGATTCAATAATGGTTAGTGACAGTGGTGAAAATATTTTCTTATAACGTGACACAAACAGTGAATTGGAACTACAGTATTCGAAATCCCCTATCTGCACTTCCTAATGTAAAAAGACATTTAATCATCATCCCATTTCATGGAAAAATAAAAAATTATAAACAAGGATTCGAATTCATTCCGAACTATTCCAAGAGCTCTTAATCTGGTAATGTTATCTGATTTCGCACTGACATGTGGCAATTTTTCATTAGTAGGGGTACACATCAATATGGACACCACCTACTTCTAAATTCAACACCCAGACGTATTTATTTTACGTCTTTAATCATCCTCGCAACAAATATAGGCCTACCAACTAGAATATCATTGTCAAATGTGCTTCTAGTGAAGAAGTACGTTTTAAATTTTCGGTTAAAAATTTCCAGAATTAGTCAATATTTTACATTCTCAAGTGTTTAGAGAAATAAATTACCTATGTTATTCAATTTGGTTTCCAATCTAAGTTCAAAATATATTGTTTGTGAGTGTTTGATCGGTAAAATATTGGAGAAACATTCCATAAAGTGGAAAAGAAACTTTCTTTCTTGACTAGTATGTGAATCAAAATTTGGGGGAGGAACAGTTTTGGGCTGAGCCTGTTGGCCCTTCCTCCATTATTTCCATGAATAATGGTGTGTATCTTGAACCAATAAATGAATAATAGAATATTTTATTGAGGCTATTTGAATGTTCAATTATGGGAAATTACTAGAACCCTTGTTATATTAAACAAGATCACTTTCGAGCACTTATGTCATCATCAAGTAGTGTCGAAGTGAATTTAATTATACCAACTATAATACTGGAGAGTGTTATTCAAGCCTTTTTCCACCAGCTCTCCGAAGCTGGTGAATGATGGAGGTATGTTTATTCTATTATAAGTCTTGATATAGAGTACTGGAAGAAGTCTCAAATTATAGAATGTTATCACGTATATGGCATATATGGTTCATAAAAAAGGATTTGCACATAAGTGGATTTCTCGCGAGGGAAATCCTTGATTCATGCTGGAATATTTCCACCTTCTTAACTAATCCGGGATCGAGCAATGGTCTAGTCGTTTGTGAGGCCTTGAGATGAGGAAGAATATTGCCATCCTAATCGCAGTTTGGGACCCCGCTAATCCGTCTGCTCAGCCACTATCTCCTTTAATTTAGTTTACACAGGCAGATTTAAGACCTCTCTCTCACCCCTCTCCCATTGCTCCAAAGTACTTCTTCACTCAGTAACCCTGTTCCTCCTTCCTAATTGGAATTCGCAGCTTACCCCATCCATTTCGTACTCACCAACTCGGCATTTCTGGAGAGAGCGTCTATTGGACCAACTCTCCACAGTTGCATTAGAGTTTGTAACAAGTCAAACGAGGCTGAGGCTCAGCTACAGTAAACATTGCAAAGTGACTGGCTCGATAATAATTAGCCTTCCAACATGCTGATAGAAACTCTCCAGCTGGTATCCAATGATGCGTTTCCATGTGTTAACAAGAATTTGAATAGCAACAAACCTGAAACACTATAGAACCGCCTCTATGAGCAACCGGATGATATCACATCCTGACGAGAACTACCAAAAACAAATTGACCAATCCTATTACATAAAGCGAGCAATTTCTGTATATCTGTTTATATTCTCATATATTTTATTTTTTATATCTGGTTATATGGTTTTCACGAAATTTGAAATATAGTAGGTTTATGATATCAAAGTTCGAGTGCACTAGGTATCATCCCTAGGAAAACTCGCTGAAGGACATGAAAAGGGTGATTCATCCTTGGAAAAACAGATGATGATTTCGTCGTCTGTCAATAACAGAAGATGCGTGTGTCTGTGTGGGAGATCAGCTGTGTAATCAATTAGATTACCGTATCTCACAAAATTTAGAAATTTTAATTGACTCCATCAAAATAATCTGATTTGTTGACATGAAATGGTATATCATTATATTCAAAGTTGATCATTATTTCACAGTTCTAAGTGATTAGTGAGTGTTATTTTGTTATGCAATTTGGTATGTAAACAATATAAATTAGAACTTTTATGTTTTCAAATATTTGGACTGAAAATTTTACCTGAATTCAGGTGTAAGGAACATAACCTACTTTTTGTAATATTTATATTATATAAATCAAAATTCGGGGAGGAAACAGTTTTGGGCTGTGTCTGTTAGTCCTTCTCCAATCATTTCAAAGAATTGAGTTCTGTTTATCAATGAATAAATAACGAGCGAAGCTCGGTGCCCCGATATTGTGAATGTTATTTGAGCTCAGAGAAGTTGACAGGATGCTATTTGAATATCAACATCGTCTCACCAAAACTATTCTACTAAATGGAACCATGATTCTCACAAACGAATACAAGTGATTGATACTGTGAATTTTTGCTTGCTCTCTGTATTTTCCTCTATATAACACTCATTTATCAGAAGCCACTTAGTTGAAGGGTATTCATAATGCATGAAATAGTTACATCATATTCGTGTCTACAATAAACATAAACAATATTGCTGCATGAATACTATTTGTACACTAATTCAATACTCAATATTCAAATATCATTAACATTCCATGAATCATGTGATTAAAATTATTCACTGATTTTCCAATGCAAAATATGGGTTACGAGATCTAATTTGCCTCCTCTACTCATAACTGTTTGAATACAATCCTGCTCATACACTCCTCGAATCATCCACCTTGACCTCGAAAGATCAATAATCATCCTGATATAAGAGATACCTCGATTGTACCTCAAATTCTATTTTTACTTGATTATTCTGAAGTGAATCAATTTCAGCTTCATGAGCTTCTCCTCCTGGCACACATTATGTTTGTCCCCCCAGCATGACACACATCCTATCCACTTATCTGTAGTGATATGTAGTCGACTCATCCGCTGCTGTAACTATGAAGAATGCTGAAAGTTTAAAATGAATCTCACAGTTGTGTATTATACGACGACGAAGAGGACCGCCGAATCACACAGAGTTTGGTATGGAAATAGCAAGCGCTTTCTGTGAAGAATTTTATTCAATAAAAAGAGAATAGAGCGGTGAGTCGCGAGATGCAAGAGGGCTGAAGAGGCGAGGAATAAGAGGCAAGAAGCAAGAGGAAAGAGGTAAGAAGCAAGAAGTAAGAGGTAAGAAGCGAGTGGAAAGAGGCAAGAGGTAAAAGCAAGAAGTAAGAGGTAAGAAGCAAGTGGAAAGAGGCAAGAGGCGAGAGGCAAATGGCAAGAGGACTGCTCATTCGCCAAAGGACGGCCCTGAGGGCATCCTGGCATGAAGCGATAGGGTGGCATGGTGATATATACTATATAAATGCAAATGGGCCACTGCCTTAATGGATTTGACTGGTAACCTGCGAGACCAGCCCAGTTCTAGCACTCCTTTCTCCCACTCACTCTTATCACTCTCTTCTTATCGTTCTCTCTCTCTGTTTGCTTAACACTTTTCTTCTATTCCCAATATACTTTCCTAAGGGCCATTTAAAATTCGCACCGCGAAGGGTTCCTCCATAAAAATGACAGACCTTTTGTTAAGTATTAATCCCGTCCGGTCTTCTCGCTTCTTATATATTCATGGCGGCTTTTTTTCTCCTATTCATGCATCTTCGAGGTTCGCAAAGGTCTCATAATTATTATAAATGATCTCGGTGGTCTTTATGATGGATTAAAATGAAGAGTCAATCAGCCACCTACATTTGGCCACCAAATGAAAATTCTCATGTTCACAATAATTCAAAATACAATGTATTATTTATAGATCATTGCAATAGTAACAGGTAATAGTAAATTTCAGGTTTTTCAAATCGAAATCCTACAGAATAAATAACAGAAACATGCTTGAAAATATAATTGAATCATGAAATTAACATAACTCTAGCATTTGCTAACTGTAAATGCGTTGATTTGAAAAATTTTCCTTTGAAGCGTGATATAATCATAATGATATAGTAATTACTATTTCACTATTGTTGCATGTCTATTACATAAAATAGGAGAACTGGAGTGTAACTGGACCCTACATTCATGCGAAATAATACTTTAGACAAAGAAAATGAATTCAAACTCAAAGTAACTGGACTACGTTCAGTAGTTGGAGAATGCGAAACTTTTAATTCAACTTTAAAAGAGAGACCAACTCGTGAGAAACCACGCTCTACCTTGATCATTCAGGAATTTAGGTCTTTTAAACCGAACTCCCCAAACAAAGTTGACTTGTCTTTGAGGCCACCTGCACTGCACCATCCTGCCAGGATCCAAGGTGCCATTGTGATTTGACTGCAGTCTAGTTATTATGCTCGTGCAGCCAAACAACAAAGACGCCGCAAGATGAGTGTTGAAGCCGCTTCTCTGCAGGTCGCTAGCCGCAACGCCATCATCATATTAACTTGGACAGTTTTGAAGGCATTCAAGGTTCAAACACAAGTTGGTTAGTTTTGAAGGCATTCCAGGT
This sequence comes from Nilaparvata lugens, assembly GCF_014356525.2. Classification (NCBI taxonomy): domain Eukaryota; kingdom Metazoa; phylum Arthropoda; class Insecta; order Hemiptera; family Delphacidae; genus Nilaparvata; species Nilaparvata lugens. The sequence continues at coordinate 43,113,649 of NC_052507.1, forward strand.
GCAAACACACCCTCAAGTCCACAGCAGCATTTCGGTGCCGATAATTGACAAAGTTTTGCCGATTAAACGGTTGTATATTTAGAACAGAACACGGTTGGCCACCCATATCTGTGATGGTAAATCTCCATTTACAGTCATCCTCCAACCCCAAAAACCATTCTAATCTCCGGTGGCGGGAATTTCCCTTGTAAAATTTCTCGTTATTAAACTCCTCCATTAAAATGTTACAGTGTTGCAAACCTTGCACCATCACACCACTTTCCAACATTATCATTCGTTGTAAAACAAGTCGTGAATAACGATAAACTCCGCGACATGTGCTGCTACAACTTCATATTCCTCATCTTGCAATGTAACATTGGAGTTGCAGAAGTGTGCTCTTTTCGTAAGAAGTGAGGGAATTTTCGATTTTGAAATTATCTGAGATCATTGTATAAGGTCATAGTATCACTGAGGTCATTGTGAGGTCATAGTACCAAGAAGTAAAGCGGGCCATTCACTATCCGAATGGATCCATATCCAACTATGTTGTGCCACCACGCTGGATCTTTCACCACTCACACTCCGGTTTATTAGTCCAACATCCCCACCCACGTTCCTGACTAGGCGGCTGACCTTGCGAGGTCGAACAAATCACGTGAACAGTTCACCAGGCTTTTCCGACTCGTCCGGAAGCATTCGCTGTTCGACATCAAATTGATGGACCATATATAAAGTTAATATCGAAAAATGTGGACAAAATATCGGATATTGAATGGCCCGCTTTACTCCTTGATACTATGCGCGATACAGTGAGCTTGGATAATTCGAAGTAGAAAATTTCCTATAAATTATCATGCATGACATTATAAATTTAATTCCTATCGAACATTCGAAGATTTCTCAACAATAAATACAATTATGTTTCCAAGCCACCGAATAAACAATCAATTTTCTTCTTCTATAGTAGAATGGTGAACATTGATTTGAAGTAACCATTCTCTTCAATGACTGTTATTCTTTTCATTCGAATTTTTCCCACTTGACATAATATGACAGTTTACAAATTAGAGTAATCATAGAATAATAATATCTTATATTCATCAAATAAGTCGTGAGAATCTATTTAGATCTCCATGATATAATAATGACAATTGTATGAACTGAAAGAATTATTTTAGATTTATCCATAATTGTTATTAAGATTTTGTGACTACCCCATGAAGCTAATTTTAGTTTATATTGTGGCATTGTACTTATTTTATTAATATTTTTGAAAGATTTGAATTTATAATTCAGAGAAACTTTTAGACTGATAATAGAAATTTGTAGATGCGTAAGGTAATAATTTAAGAATGATAATAATTATAATTATAATGATAAATAATTTAATTCTCTATTCTATTAAACTGTGGAGTAGTAATATTTAATTTCCAAAATAATAATAAGTGAGATACTTAATCTTGAAAATAAACTTTCTGAATTCCCATATATCGTAACAAAAATATCACTTGGTGAATAGAATAGGAGGTAAACAATTTGTAGTACAATGTTATACCTATATTTACTCCATGATAGTGTCACTAGAACAGGTGTCAGTATGTCCACAAGGGACATACATAGCAAACAAACTCTCAACGAAGGACGAAGCAACAATGGTTACTGTGTTTACGGACAACGGTTTCCTTGTGAATCTCCACGGTATGCCATCCACGGACAAGTCTGCCACCACCAAACCAGAGGAAAACCAAACAGTTGCCATTCAGTTCCATCTATCTCAAATTATGTACCATTTCAGCTCACTGTATCTATCTCGTATCATAACCGAAACAGCCGTTGACAAATAGATGAAGCATTGTATAATAAGCAGGTGATGAGGCTTCCTCATCACCTTCCGAAACGACAGCAATAACAACACTGTGAAATCTGACTTTGGTCATTGTGAAAGCGTTTGAAACTCGTTTTGGGGACAATTGACCTGTAACTCAAATAGCGATCCAATGACAGTCAGACAGGATGCGCAATTGTTCTGAAGCAGACAGAGCAGCAGCGGCAATAGGAGCTTATAGTGGCGAGCGACCGACGTGAATGCCGGTCCACCGCCGTCAACAAAGCAGATGACACGGGGATTATTTTCGCTCACAATGCTATTTACAGCCCTGATTCATTCGACGCGCACCTCAAATCTCAATGATTCAGCTTGACTGCATCGTCAAAGTCCCGTTTAGATAGCTATCAAGTTGACTTGTAGCTGGAGAGCTCATATAAGGTTTGCAAAAATGTTTGCGAGTGTTTGCATGTTGAGTTGTGTCTGATGGGATGGGTTATTTGATTATGTATCATTTATAGAAACTACAAAGAGTGATACTTCCTGGTGTGCTATTTGATTCATTCTGTTTAGCTGTTGAATTTCTAGTGAAGAGATACTTGTTGTTTGATTAGATCTTCAATGAAAAGGAATCAATCTTGACAATTCAAGAAATATACATGAATTCTCCAATAACCTGCCCTGAAAAGCGAAGAGCTCCAATTTCAAAGAATAATTCATCCTTTTCCATTGATATATTGACTTGATTGAGGAGGTAGGTCCTTCGCTTGAAGTGGAAGTGGTTAATTTCTTCGAAAGATTATGGATTGTAGTGAAGTTATTCTCCCTCATTATTGCCATGTTAATTCATTCAGTAACAAGAAGAAAAGTAGGCCATTATGATTATTCCTTCCACTATGCCTTCACATTAGAATGTAGAGTTGTCGAGAGAGCAGAAAAAATTATTTGTAGTTTTGTCGATACTATTGCATTTTTGATCACATAAAAATCAATAAATAGTTATTCTTCTTTCATGCAACAGAAAACTCAATGCTCCAGTTCATGGTATTATTCGATGACTAATGAAAAGGTTATCGGTGGTCCAGGATAATAATCTCATTGTAACGTGAATTACCTCGTATTCTATAAATAATAATTTTTTCGAATAGTATATTCTTTTTTATTCAGAATTTTAGGTCATCGAAGAAATAAGATTTCTGCTCTCTGTAGAAACTTGCAATAAACTAAACCTGCTGAGTCGACAGCATTATTATAGTCGACTGCAAGTACACTCTGCTCCTTTGGGATTACTTGGGAATCAATAAAGTGGAATGTCAAATCAGGAACAGAGCGCCCAGGGGGCTCTCAACACACAAACTATTCCCCTACTCCTACCCCACACCAATGGGAAAATCCCTGTTGATATTAGCGAATATTGTGCAATCGATTAGTTGAACAAGGGTAGCTACTAAAGATTCGTGTCTGTATGCCCATGCCCACCCACTCATCACTGTCAATTGTATACACAGGCTGATGTCTGAAGTCTAGACTTGGGCTTTGCTGCTCGATCGATGTATAGTCGTCCTTCCAATTTGTGGTTGACAATTCCAGTCGGACAGTTATTACAAGGAGATTCTGCTTAGTCAGCTATTCGTTGCCGAGTCGGTGGTTTCTGCTTTTATTGCTCTTCTTCTTTGGTTTCTTCAATTCGCATCACACGCATGCGCAACACCAGAAACCTTTAATAAAATCTTGGATTTATCGTTGAACCCTGACAAAACTGCACACACTTTGAGACGACAGTCACGAAAACGAAAGATAATAAGAGCGAGAATCTGAAAACCTCAGACAGGAAAATTGTAACAAAGAATCCCCAGTTTGCCTCGTCCGCTTTCCTATTCCAATAGGATATTTACTCTGTCACTGGCTTTCTTGTTCCCTGCTCCAGCATCCTTGATACACTCAACAACGCAATTTCCTCAGCTCTACTTCAAATACTGTATATGATCCGATCATTTCCAACAATTTGTCAATCTCATGAATATCAGTTCTCTATTCAAAGATCTTAGATCAAATTTTCAAACCGGGATTTCTTGAATTATATTACTTGAATCTGGTCGCATAACCCACTCCTTATAATTATTTATTATTGGAGACCGAATCACTCTGATTGGTGACTGTATAGCTGGAATTATGAATTATTTGCAGATTCAAACTGAATAATCTGGTGTGTCGTGTTATGACCAGTTCAATAGCAAACTACTTGTAAACAACAGAAAGAATGCAATGAGCCCCAGAGTCGGCGGATCATGTCAGCAGCTCAATATAATGAAAGAAATCAGGTTAAATTCGAAATTTGAGAGAGTCAAGAAAAATAATAATATATTCCTCAAAACAAATATGAAAACTATGAAGAAACCAATATTGTCACAAAGTACAGAATTACAAAAGATTAGTATAGAATTAAATTTTCAGTTCATGAACTTAGGAAGTAGCGCTACCCCATTGAAATATTTCACTCGATGTTTAGAAAGATTTCAAAGTTATCAATTTACAAAGAGAATATGTAGTTGAAGAGAATGTAGAAATTTGATAATGCAGCTTACCGGAATTTAGAAGAATTTTTTTCAATTTCAATTTCAATTTCAATTCATTTATTAAAAACACACATAACAAGACAAAACAAAATTACAAAGAATTTGAGACAAATAAAACACAATAAAATGTTACAAATATAAAAAACCATGGGCTTTGTGTTTGGGTGTGTTGGAGAAGAGAGAAAAAAGAGAGGAAGATACCTAGCCAACTATGGTTTCCCTTGTAATAGGCAGGCAAAGAAGAGAAGAGAAGTAATGAGGGAAAAAGGTAAGGGAGAAATGGGGGGAAGGAAGAAAACAGAGGAATAGGTACTCAAAATAAAGGTGAGCGAGTCCACTGAAAAATGAAAAAACAATGCTGGAGCAGAAATCTCGAGTCATATATCTAAATGGAAGAAGAAATTACTGTTTGTCCAGTTTTTTATATCCAGTTTAATTTTTCCGCTGATCTTATTGTCCATGAGAAAGTGATTTGGAATGAGGTTTATTATTTTAGCACCTATGTAAATTAACTGCCTCCTTATACATTCAATATTAGTGTTATAGGTTACATATTTGTTAGCAGTGGCCCTTAGATTATAATAATTAAGTGTAGAGTTTATTGTGAGAGGAAAATCGGATCTATATTTTATTAAGTACTCAATTACGGTTTTTATGTATAATTGACGTATAGTCATGACCTCAAAATCACTAAAAACCATATCCGTTGGATAGAGCCTGGGTTTGCTTAATATAGTTTTAATTATCAGTCTTTGTGCTACAAATAATTCAGCAATATGACAGTTGAAACAGCCTCCCCAAACAACTATGCCATACTGCAGAATTGACTTGACTAGAGCATGATACATCATTTTCAGGTGGTTCTTATTAAGAATTCTGTTAACTTGGTGAAATTTAAAAGATCAATATCTAATTTTTCTACATATGTATTTAATATGAACATCCCATTTAAGGTTTTCATCAATTATGATTCCCAAGTACTTAGTATTATTGACTTTTTTAATGGTGGGACAATCACAATTACCCAAGTTTAAATTGCACTGAGAATGGAGTCTCAAATCTTGATTCTCGTTGGGCTGTCCTACTCTATTTGCAGAGAAAGTTATGTAATTCGTTTTTCCAATATTTAAACTCAAGGTATTCTTATCTAACCACTTCTTGATTAAAAGCATATTATTTTCAGCTATGGTATGAACTTCATTCAATGAGTTACCGTGAAAAATAGCTGCAGTATCATCTGCAAAGGATATCACAGTTGAGTTTAGAAGTCTTAAATTTGAAAAGTCATTTACATAGAGTATGAAAAGGATGGGAGAAAGTACAGTACCTTGAGGAAGATCATAAGAAGTTAAGTTAGTTACACTAGATTGATCATTTATGGTTAGGGACTGGGTTCTATTACTCAGATAGCTTTTGAACAATTTTAGCGAGACTCCTCTGAAACCATAGGACTCCAGTTTATTGAACAAAGTATTATGAGGTATTGTATCAAAAGCTTTGCGTATATCCAGGAAGACTGCAATAGTTTTCTTATTGGAGTTTATTTTATCAGATAAAGTATTGACGAATTCTATTAGAGCGTCAGATGTACTTTTACCATTTTGGGAACCGAATTGGTTCTTGTTGATTATTTTGTTAAGATTCAAGAAAGAAACAACTCTTGACTTTATTAGTTTCTTCATTATTTTAGCAAGGTTGCTGATAAGACTAATCGGTCCATAATTACAGGGATTAGTCGGGTCACCTTGTTTGAATAGAGGTTTTATTTTGGCTGACTTGAGGTGCTCAGGAAAATATCCCTCCTCAAAGCATCTATTAAAAATGAAAGAGAGAGGTTGAGATATAAAATTGGCTATTTTCTTCAGCGTAATATTACCTGGACTATCAATACCAGGACTGCAGTTGTTCTTTAGATTTTTAATAGTTGCCTCAACCTCAACTGAGCACGTTGGTCTCATGAAAAACGTGTTATCGATCTGTATTTCAGGAAATCGATCACCAGTATTATCAGGGATATTGATAGTTTGAGCTTGTAATTTACCCACATTTGTGGAATAATTGTTGAGGGATTGAGCATCAAGTTCAGTACTCTTGTCGTTGATACTGTCCTCACCTATAACTTCGTTTATGCACTTCCACAACTTCATGCTGTTGTTATTACAATTTTCAATTTTCCCTTCATAGTAGACTTCCTTTGCATGATTTATGATCTTATTCAAACCATTACGATAAACTTTATATTCATTCTTTAATATATTGTTATTAGGATCTCTTCTGAGTCTAGAATGCATTTTGTCTCGCGTGATTATTGATCTTATGATGCCTTCAGATATCCAGGGCTTCAGGGGACGAAGTCTGTTAGGTATCTCTTTTACCTTTCTGCATTGGTTGATGAGACTGGTCAAACGATCGACAAATTTATCCATAATAGTGTCAATGCTTCAATTCACGGTATAGATTTCTTCCCAATCTTCATTCCTTATGCGTTCCAATAGTGCATGATAGTTGGTTCTAGTTAATGTGTTTATTAATACTTTTCTATTATTCTTATTGATAGGAACCTACACCAAGTTCAGAACAACCGCGTAGTGGTCAGTTATGGTTGTCCTAAATATAGCTCATTTAATGGACATAGAATGGTTGTCTGAATTTTTATAAAAAATGTGGTCAATGCAAGAATTTGTTGTGGTTGTTACTCTGGTATCACCAGTTATGTAAGACCTATAGCCATTACTATTGAAAATATGCAGATAATCTTGAACAGGAACACTAGTTGAATGTGTATTTATATTCATGTCTCCCGCCACACATACATTTATTCCATTAGGAATATTACTGATTTCATTACTCAGACTATTAAGAAAATTATCAATATTGATTACTTGGTGATCTATAAACCCCAATCACCTTCACAATAGAATCATCAATTCTTAGGTCAGCACTAACTACATTAGCATCAGTAATATCAAGTGAAACTTCATTGAAACTTATACAATCTTTTATGTACATGCATAATCCATCACATTTATTCTGTTTAGTGAACTTATTTATTGCCGTATATCCAGGAATGTTGAAAATGAACGGCATATCTGCAGTCAACCAGGTCTCCGTTAATATTATAATGTGAATATCAGTTTTCAATTCATTGAGGCAGCAAATGAACTGATCGAAATTAGCATTCAAACTACGTATATTCATAGACATAATATTGAAACACTCAGCATCTTTATTTCTGTCCTCGAGAAAATGATAGTTCAAATAATCGTCGATTACATCTGTTTCATTTTCTGTTTCTAAAATATTCAGAACTTCTTCAGTGTCACTCATAACTTATATCATCAGGTCCACTTCTCTTTTCCTTGTTCCATTTAACAAGCCCCTCACTATCTATGAATTTAAGTTTCTTAATTAGTTTGACCACAGCATCATCTACTAGACTGGTTGTTAAATACCTGAAAGTTTCAGTGTGTCTAGACAAAGCGACAATCGCATGGGGCATGCTGTTATAGATTTCATTCTCCTTGTACTTAATTCTGATTAGAATAACATTTTTATGAGTTAGCCCTTCTGCTTCATGGATTGTGTGAAGTGCAACATCATCTCTCCACTTTATAGTATCACCCACCATAAGTTTTCCTCTTGGGTGAGTGTCAATATCAAAGTGTCGGGTTGTATCAGATGGTATTCCCTATTTCTGTAAGTAGGCAGAATTGAGATAGCTCTTTCATTAATCGTCGTAATATTTCCATAGACAGTGGAAAGGACAAAACAAACATCGATAGGACATCTACGAGTTACCGTTTACTTTGTAAAAGGTTCGCAGAATTCTGAAATTTTATGCCATCTTGTGGCATAATTACCTCTCTCAATATAGGGTATTTGGTTTGCGTCACCAACAACAATCATTTCTGAGGCCTTACTCAAGTTAGCAATAAACCCGATGTAACCCGCATGCATAAGTAGAGCTTCATCAATAAAAACTCTATTCTGATTATGATTTATTATATATGAGCCAACTGTCCTGTAATCAAGCTTAAGACGATTACAATGTTTTCGACCGTACCTTTCAATGACAGTTTCACGGATTGCTTTAATACCTGCCCGTGTTTGAGTGAGTACTAGATCCTTGCCAGGCTCATGATGCGAGACTATAAAGTAAGATTTACCACAGCCGGGAACACCGTCATACCACTTTATTTTAGGAAGTTTACACTCATGAAGAGTTATTCTATTTATAGTTTTTATTAATTCGCTATTCAGCATAAGTGTAGTATCACGTGTTACTAAAACATATCGTTCTTTAGTAGAGAATTTTAAAGTATCCTCTTGAAATTCTACGTAACTTCCACCCTGCTCCAAGCAATATCCCATTCGGTATTTAGAGTTTGTTTTGAATAGGAATCTTTTCAAATTTTTATCATAGATGTTCATATTGTTATTCAGGACGCTTATTCGTTCATCACCTGATATTGACATGTTTCTATGCGTGATCCTAAGAAGAATATTTTTATATATTTTAGCATTTTCGTTATCAGTGTTTTGAAGTAGGGTCCGTAATTCAATCATAGAGTTTATGAATGCTTCACGTTTATTATTACCTTCAAAGAATCCTACAGGGTATTCAACTCCCGGACTATCAGATAGCTTAGGTATATTAAGAAAATTAATTTCACAATAACCTCGATAATAAAAAATAAACTTCAAATCTCTAGCTCCCATGACAGTACTCAAGAGTTCAGTGGCAGGAATATCAAAATAAGTTTCACCAAGATTGTTAAAAGAATCAATTCCTATAATCAAAGGGTGATTGAATTTACTATAATCATTCATTCTATTCAAAAGATCAATAAGTACCCATTTTCACCATCATTTAATACGAAAATAGGAATGTTTTTATCAGAAAACAAAACTCTTATACAATTAGAATCTCGTAACACATTCAGGCGATTCCATTCTTCAAGAGAGAAATATTTTTATTTCTAAGCTGAGAGAGTCCTTTGGATGTTTTAATACTATTTCCTATTTTTGTAAAAGATATCATAACATCAACCCTCTCACCAAAATTATAAACCAGACTTATCTTACTTTTATCAGTATTAGTTGTTACAAATATTATATTGTAGGTACTTTACTGTGTCTGTCACGATGTGTATCGTAACTAGTGAGGGGAATTGAGTTTAGGGCTTGTTATAAAGACGCTTGGTCATCTCTTGATGAGATCTCGGAGTCCAACGAGCAGGCCGGCCACTGAGCTACCGCTCAGCAGTGCCGCGCATCCTCACCCCCTCCCTCTCGGCTACTGAGGGAGGCTCGTGAAGGGCTAGTAGAAGTCAGTCGCGTGCGGGTGTCCAGTGCAAGCGATCGGCAGAGAGGGTGAGTGAAGCAGCACGCAGCTAGCAACATAGTACAGCTCATATCCTGAGTGTACTCCGACTCCTTCAACTACTAGGAGTTGTGTCTGAGGTCAACGGGAGTTAATCGGAGACACTGGAAGCTCCAAGATTCAGCACTCACAGCAGGCGAGTGTTGTTTGACCACTTCGATGACTTTTGGCAGCAACCTGCCTGTTTCAACCAGTGGCGACAAGTCAGGTTTTGACTAAAACCTGACTGGACCCAGGTACATCAGTGAGGACCAGGAAAGGTAAGAGGACCTCGAGTAAGGCTTGAGAAGGCCTTTCTCGACCTCGAGACGCGATCCTGCTCGCAGGAAAAAACCAGTGCCCGAGGTTTGGGACCCAGTGACCGACAGTGACGGCGAGTGTAAGGGACTTTCCTACCTTGCTATTTCCAATAGGAAAAGGAAGAGGACCTCGAGTAAGGCTTGGGAAGGCCTTTCCCGACCCCGAGACACGATCCTAGTCGCAGGAGATAGCTGGTGCCCAAGGTTAGGGACCCAGTGACTGACATCGATGGCAAGTGTAAGGGACTTTCCTACCTTGCTATTTCCAATAGGAAGAGCAGGAGGACCTCGAGTAAGGCTTGGGAAGGCTTTTCTCGACCCCGAGACACGATCCTAGTCGAAGGAAATAGCTGGTGCCCAAGGTTGGGGACCTGGTGACTGACATTGACGGCAAGTGTAAGGGACTTTCCTACCTTGCTATTTCCAATAGGAAAAGCAGGAGGACCTCGAGTAAGGCTTGGGAAGTCCTTTCTCGACTCCGAGATACGATCTTAGTTGCAGGAAATAGCCAGTACCAGAGGTTAGGGACCCGGTGACCGACATCAACGGCGAATGTAAGGGACTTTCCCACCTTCCTATTTCTATTAGAAAAAGCGAAAGGATCTCAAGTAAGGCTTGGGAAGGCCTTTCTTGACCCCGAGACACGATCCTGGCCCCAGGAAATAGCCGGTGCCTGAGATTAGGGACCCGGTGACCGGTCCCCTAAGCCCGGTGAAGCTTTAAGGTGAAGCCCGGTGTAAGGGCTCTCAGACCTTGCTATTCGTCCTAGAACAGCAAGAGGACCTCAAGTAAGGCTTGGGAAGGCCTTTCTCGACTCCGAGACACAATCCTGGCCCCAGGAAAAAGCCGATGTGCAAGGTTAGGGACCCGGTGACCAGAGGTGAAGCCTGGTGCAAGGGCTCTCATACCTTGCTATTCGTCCTAGAACAGCAAGAGGACCTCGAGTAAGGCTTGAGAAGGCCTTTCTCGACTCCGAGACACGATCCTGCCCCAGGAAATAGCCGGTGCCTGAGGTCAGGGACCCGGTGACCAGAGGTGAAGCCTGGTGTAAGGGCTCTCATACCTTGCTATTCGTCCTAAAACAGCAAGAGGACCACGAGTAAAGCTTGAGAAGGCCTTTCTCGACTCCGAGACAAGATCCTAACCCCAGGGAATAGCCGGTGCCCGAGGTTAGGGACCCGGTGACCAGAGGTGAAGCACGGTGGAAGGGCTCTCATACCTTCCTATTCGTCTTGTAATAGCAAGAGGACCTCGGGAAAGGCTTGGGAAGGCCTTTCACGACCTCGTGAGGCGACCCTGGCCACAGGAAATAGCCGGTGCCCAAGGTTAGGGACCCGGTGACCAACTACAGCAACCAGTTCCGAGGCTCTTAAGCCCTGCTATTTCGGATCGTAATAGCAGGAGGACATCTAGCGGCAATCGGGAACGTTCCTCCAGTATCAGAGATCCCCCTCACGGCAGACACCAGATCGTTCCTGTTCCTCTCACTCCACGCCCAACCCTGTTAGGCAGTGCGAAAGCACACCTCCTCTCACCTAAAAGAAGGAAGCATTTCTCCAAGGTGCTGAAGACCCTGTTCCAACCCCCGACTCGAACGAGGGTGGTTGACAGATGCCCCACCAAGCCTCCCGTGCCCTGCTGTGGCCCATCTCAGATGCTGACTGTGTCTAGCCGGCCCAGAGCGACACTGGGAGTTCTGGTAAAAGAAGGTGTGGACAAAAATCTACTCAGAAGATTGGCACACGAACGTGGGGCTAAAGGTAGAAGGAGAAAAGCAGCAATGAGTACAGAAGAGAAGTGTAATTGTGCTGGAGAAGACAAGGAGGCGCGAGAGGAAAGCAGCGATCCGGGAGTGTCCTGGATCTACAAACTCCACCGTAATGAAGCAGTGGAGCTAGCAACCTCGGCAAGGTTACTTGCAACAGGTACAATGGTGGAGCTAAGAGAGGTTCTAGTGGATCATCACAGCAGGCGAATCTAGCAGTCCGAACCAGGCTAGCAATGGAGCTACTGCGAGCTACCACGAGGCGGAAGGAGCAACGTCACTGTGGCCTCCTGTAGAGGAGGATCACCAGGAGTCTTCCAGACTCGAAAAACTACCCGAGGAGGCGTCACCAGCTTTGGATGGCGAGTGATGTCATACATGGGTGTATAGATTGCGGAGCAGAGATGCCGTCAAATTGCTCTTGGACTTGGTGCCTACTGATGGCACCTGTTCAAAGTTGAGAAGAGCGTTAGCAGAGCAGCGGCAGCGATTCCTCACAATGCTACCACTGCCTCCAAGTGGTTGCTGTGATGCAACTAGCATTGCCGAGATCAATACCGGCTAATGCAGATACTGGTCCAATGTATTAGTGAGACCAAAGGTGTCACCGGCTCATCAGTACAGGCCCCATCACGCACTGAAATCTCTGATCAGAGCTGCAGCACCTCACACTCCATTTATTGACCCAGGAACGGTGTGCGATAAAGTTCGGGGATGGAGGTTGTCATATGTTGGCAACGGAGATGCTCCTAGTTTCCTGGAGCGCCTCGAGGAATTACAACAAGCCTACAGGCTGACAGGGGAGCAGTTGTTCCCGGCGCTACCAGAAATGTTATCAGGAAGGTGTTCCTTGTGGGTGTGGAACCGGAGGAGTTTCTGGCATCATTGGAACGATTTTGTAAGAGACTTTTGGTCTTGTTACTATCCAGCGACCTATGGAGAGGACCTGGATACTCAAATCCTGGGTCGTCGGCAGCGTGAAGGTGAGGCCATCGACGACTACATAGAGGAACTTCAGACCCTCATGAGGCGGAGAGGAGATTTCTCAATCAGCCACCAGCTTCAGAGGCTCTACAAGAATCTTCTACCTTGGTAAAAGCTGTACATCAGAGAAGCCGAGGTCTATTTGGTGGACGATCTGCTCAAGCTGGCCAGGCAGTATAAGCGGATAGAGTTGGAGGAGAAAAGTGCTCAACAGAGGCAGCGGGCTGCGAAACAGGAGAAGGTTCGTAAACCCATGAAATCTCGCCCCGAACCTGAGCCTACAACAACCCAACGGCGTGCAGAGTCGACTCCAGTGGGACCTGTGTGCTGGCAGTGCAAGAAGGCGGGTCACTGGAGGTCAGAGTGCCCTGAGTTTTCTCTCTCTGCGCGACCTGCGGGAAGCCTTGTCCCAGTTGCACCTGTGAGAGAGACCAGAAGAGGACGACGGACAAAGCCACTGTGGTGAGAACCAGGACCAGCTTCAACTGGAACCAGAGTTGCAGTTCGACAACAGGCTGTATACCATGGTCGAGGTAGCTGGCCACCAATATCGAGCTTTACTCGATACAGGAGCTGAATCCAACTATTCAAGCTTAGCAACGTTCGCGAGCTTAGAGGCAGCTGGGTGTGCAAGGAAAACATCTACAGAGAGGGGTGCTGTCTTTGCCAATGGAACAGCGGCGCGGCTGTATGGGAAGGTGAAACCTGAGAGTCAGCCAAGAGGTGCTACCCACGGTGATGACAATCATGGAGAGAGTCGGCCAAGAGGTGCTACCCACGGTGATGACAATCAACCTGAGAGTCGGCCAAGAGGTGCTACCCACGGTGATGACAATCATGGAGAGATTATCACCCGAATTCCTATTCGGTATGCAGTTTCTGCGGGAACACAGAGGGAAAATCGACACTCGCACTCATATTGTGGAGTGGAAGCCTCAACCCAGGGAGAAGAGTGCTCCAACTACCCAGAAGACTGTGAAGGTTCGAGGGAGAGAGATGAAGTCCAGGGCGGCCGTGATAGACACGCAAGGAAGGTGTTCACAACCCCAGGAGACACGTGTCTTCATGCTGGTATGAGTTGTCCTATGTCTCTGGAGAGGCAGCACGATGACTGAAGAAGTCTGGCAATTGCCAGATTAAACCAATCAGTCATCAACCTGTTTTGGTGACTGGAGAGAAGCTTCCCGTGGTGGAGGAGCTGAAGCAGACTGCCGAGGTGTGCAGTAGACAAGTCTACTGGAGAGTGGCAGTGATCAATGAGTTAGAATCCAAAATGATTTTGGGATTAAGTCATTTGAAAGCGATTCAAGCAAGACTCGATCTAAGGCAGAGGAGGATGATATTGCCTCCGGCTTAAGTGGAACAGGTGGCAGCAGTCACTTCAGAAAAGGAGGAGTTCGAGAAATTCCTGGAGGTGGAGCTGAAAAAATTCAGAGATGTGCCAGGTGCGACCCACCTCCTGGTGCATAAGATCAGGCTGAAGGAAGGAGCTGAGCTGTTCCGACAATGTCTGTATCCTTGCAATCCACTTATGCAAGCGGTGATGAACAGGGAAGTGGACAGTATGCTTAATCAGCGGGTTATTTAGCAGAGCAGCAGCCCTTGGAACTCACCAATTGTCTTGGTGAAGAAGGCTAATGGAAAGAATTAGATGCATATCCTTTGCCGAATATGACAGGCATTTTAGAATGATTGAGGAATGCTAAATACATTTCTTCAATCGACTTGAAGAGTGGATACTGGCAAGTACCATTGGAGGAGCAGAGTAAGAAGCATACAGCGTTCAGAGTTCCTGGAAGGGGGCTATTCCAATTCTGGATGATGCCGTTTGGACTACACTCAGCTGGTGCTACATTTCAACGTCTTCTAGACCAGGTAATTGGGCCGGAGTTGGAGCCCTGTGCCTTTGCTCACCTGGACGACGTCATCGTCCTGGGAGAAATGTTGGAAGCTCATGTGCTAAATTTAGCTAGAGTGTTCAGAAGGCTACGAGAGGCTGGCTTGGTAATTAACCAGGAGAAGTGCCAGTTCCTGAAGCGAGAGCTACGCTACTTGGGTCACATAGTGATGGAGCAGGGACTCAAGACCGATCCTGAAACAGTAAGAGCTGTGAACGAGTTTCCAACTCCACAGCGGCTGAGGATGCTCCGGAGTTTTCTAGGATTGTTGTCCTGGTATAGGAGGTTTGTTCTGAATTTTTCGGACCTTGCAACCCCTTTGCAACCACCCCAGTGAAGTGGCACTGGGGACCGGTAGAGGAGAGGGCCTTCCAGGAGATGAAGGGGGCCCTCACTAGTTCACCAGTGCTCACATATCCTCACTTTGAATTTCCGTTCACACTCAAGACAGATGCCTCGGAATATGGATTAGGATCTGTACTCACCCAGGAGGTTGATGGGGGGGAGAAGGTTATGCAAGCAGAGGGCTCAAGGGGGCCGAACTGAGGTATTCCACCACCGAAGAGGAATGCCTGGCTGTGATTTTTGCATTGAGAAAATTCAAGCCATATATAGAGGGATACAAGACTACAGTGATCACAGATCACCAGGCTCTAAAGTGGCTCAGAGTCATCCCGAACCCGACAGGAAGGCTCGCGAGATGGGCCTTGAAAATGCAGCAGTACAACTTGGTTATCAAATACCGACGAGGGAAGCTGAACGTGGTCCCTGATGCACTCTCTCAAAAGTTGCCAGGAGGTGACACACCGGCCAACACATATGAAGGCCAAAAGGAGGCTACAGGAGAGGTGGCCGCCATCGTCACGGAAGATGATAGATGGATAAGGAGAATGGAGAACAATCTTCTCCAAAATCCAGGGAAGTATCCCGATTATATGGTGAGGGGTGAGGCCTTATATCGACATATAAATGGGCCCGGCAGAAGCCTCCTGATGCACCAGAGAGTGATGGCTTGAAGCTGTGTATCCCGAGCAGTGCACGGGCTGAGATACTCCAGCAGAGCCATGATGCACCGACAGCTGGCCATCAAGGGATGTTCCGGACCTATCACCGGATAGCCTGTCGCTATTACTGGCCGGGTTGTATGCAGATGTTGTGAAGTATGTGAGGCGGTGCGAGACCTGCATGAAGCACAAAGTGGAGCAGCGGCCTCCATATGGAAAGATGAATAGCCAGATGAAGGTGGTTCGACCCTGGGAGACCGTTAGCACCGATATCGTGGGCCCATCACCTCGCTCGAAGAGAGGAAATAAATGCCTGGTGGTATTTCAAGACCAGCTCACGAAGTGGATGGAGGCTCGGCCGCTAGCTCAGGCAGACAGTGATGCCGTTACACTAGCTTTGAGGGAGCTGGTGGTCATCAAGTTCGGGGTGCCGAAGCTGTTGATCTGTGATAATGGTACACAGTATACCAGTAGGCTTTTCAAGTCATACTGTAAGGATAATGGCATCACATCATTCTATACTCCACCGTATACACCGAGCTGTTACCCTACGGAGTGGGTTAATAGAGTCTTGAAGACTATGATACAGCTCTATGTGGGCGAACACCATGCTGATTGGGATCGTTACGTGGAGGAGTTTTGTTTTGCCATGAATACAGCAGTACATGTCGGTACTAAGTATACTCCTGCTTTCCTCAATTTCGGAAGAGAATTGAGAGCACCAGGAGATGTTAGCTGCAAGGAGGAAGGCGATCCCAGACAGGAGGATGGAGGCACGAGTCGAGCAGACAAGCTGAGGAGGTTGCAAGTACTGAATCGTGCGCAGAAACTCATTTTAGATAATCTAAACGAGGTCTGTAATAATACCAGGAGGTATTATAATCTTAGGCGAAGACCGTTGGAACTAAGGACGGGTCAGTTGGTGTATAAGAGGGATTATCATCTCTCATCCGAAGTGAACCAGTTTGCAGCTAAGTTAGCTCCGAAATTTTCTGGGCCCTATGAGGTAGAGAAAATGTTGAGCGCTTCAGTGGTGCTGTCAAAGGGAGCTGCCAGTAAGAGGCTGACTGTTCACGTGATAGATATCAAGATCTTGCCGCCCCTTCCCGAGGATGAAGAGGTCAAGGATGGAGGAGTCGGCAACGATGTAGGAGTCAGCCGCGATGGCGGTGATGACAACGATGGATGAGCCAGTGCAGAGGAGGACGGTGACAATAGGAGGAATCACGTAAACCGGGTGATGCTACCCACTCGGCTGATGGAGTACCGAGGAAGAGGAATCCAGCATCAGTAATAAGGTGAAAGGCTAGAAGGGGAAAATAGCAACAAGTTTGGAGAGAATTCATTTAGAGATATAGTTCACATTTAATTATGGGGTTCAAGATAGTTAGTAGCATTGGCACTAGTTGAATCACCTGATTTGGGTCAACGGAAATCGATGAAACTCCAAGCATCCCTACATGGATTTGCAGCCTCTGCTATATGAATAGCGCATTAGCATTTTTCCTAACTTCTCTCAATCTGTGTCGTCGGTATGCTCTTTTCAGCCAACCCGCATGTGGCACTGGATTATACCTGGTCCCAGACGAATAATGCATTATCATTAATTCTTAAATGAGATATTTGGAAATGATAGTCTATCATATCCAATCTCTCATTGGTTAAGCTGCGAACCAATCCTCTACTTGTTGAGCAGACTCTATTCTGGCCAAGATCGATTGAATTGAGGTTTTGAAATGCCAAAGTAATGAACCAGAACTGCCTGACAGGTGCTTGTTTATAATTCAATGTTTAATACAACCCCACTCTCAGTTTTCCAAACTACAACTGACCATTTCTACAGTATTTTAATAAAACCTGGATACATGCACCAACTTATTTTATTCATCTTGACAAGGACAGGATTCATATAATTCTCTTTTTCTTGATTTCTGTTCAAGATTAGTATTGAAGCTAGGATAAATGAACTGGGAATCTATAACGCTCTCCTGATTGATAGATAAGTTATTTTTCTGATTGAGAAATAAGTAGTTAATTATGTAGTGTTTATATAAATTTCTTTTGCGAATTTAAAATGCGATTGATGGAATCACTATCCTTCCCCAATTTATAAATTATTATTATTCTAATTCATTGTTGGTTATGATTGTGACTAGTATAGGTAAAACAATCCATAAACTGAGAATTCTAAATTATTAATTTGGCTTATCATAATAATACATTCATAACATTCAAATAAACATTCCACGTATGGATATAAGCTACTCAGTACTGGGATTCAAGAAAGTGCACGTTTCACAGTGCCTCCCAACTCTAAATTGCGAGTTGGTCCTCGACATTGCTGGTAGGTGAGGGAGTCCGTAGAAACATTTTTTTTTGGGGGGAACCCCTGGTCTACATTGCATTTCTACTATTTGTGCTTATTTGAAAAAATAGAGATTCCGGAACTGCTATATCTTTCTGATAGTGATAGATTACCGTACTCCATTTTATGGTGCATTGTTGAGAAACTTTCAGCTACCCAAATTGGATTATTTAATAATATGAACTGGAAGGACTCACTGCTCACACAACTCTGATTTCTCATTCTTCATTTTCTCAAAGATAAATCATTTTGGAGTGCCATGACTCTTTGAGTAATAGCCCGCGCTGTCACCCTCCCTATCTGAGAACTAGTGACTACAATTTTTTTGAGCAGGGTATGATCACTAAATCTTTTCTCCAGAACAAAGTCTTTTAACACGAAGTGAGCATATTATACACAAGTAAAATATTCAATCTGAGGTTCACAAGACAGTCTCCGCAAGGATATTGACAAACACAGAAGGAAATGGCAATATGGGGAGAAGCAAAGAGACATATTTCATTTTATCATAGGCTATCCTGGTCTTGAGATACGATGTTAGATTACCAACTTTTGAGTTATATGGAGAAAGACAGGTATTTTTAAAGACTGTGAGGTTAGCAGAGGGTATTTTCCTGTGAAGGATCATTTACAGACTATTTGTACCAAATAACTAAAAAATCAGTACTACAATACATTCTGCAAGCATGTATCCTCGCTCCCTTCTCATGTAACAAGTGAATGAACAGAAAAATAAACTATGAATTCGCTAAGCTGTGAATCGATGAGTCTGAACGAAACAGGAAATAAGCTGCTGATTCATGAATTCAGGGCAAATCTCATAGCAAACCAGTTACTTCGAACAGTGGAGGAGGCAAAGGAGATTTGCAGGGATATGCAAGTACCCCGCATTGTATGCTCAATCCATAAATGAGTTTTGTGTGAGTGTGTATTAGCGATTATAGCACAACGTGGTGGCAATTTCGGGAACTGGAGTGTATCCCAATTAGGTAGATTACTAACAAAATGGGGAGATTTTTTTGATTACGTTTCTACATGGTTTTAAGCATGTAGAAGTGATTTTCACTAAGATTGAGCAGTGACAATACGGGGTCTCCCCATAGTGTACACACCTCCCCTTAATGTGCTGTGTATACTTGATTGTTTCCTTGTATTATACCTTGTTCCAACACACACACACACACACACCACACACACACACACACACACTGTAAAATGGTATATTGCCAACCATTCTTGTGTGGTGCGGTATTTTTGATATATACTGGAGCAGTTGCTAAAATCGCTATTTTGCAAATAAATTTGCAAAAAGTTAAGGCCGTCCAGCTCGCAAATATGCTGGGTTCAAACCACAGCTCTAGCTCAGTAGTAGATGCATGAATATTCCAAATGTAATTAATCACCACAGGGTTCAATGACTCTGTGACAGGGTGATCAATAATTATTCTTACCGCTACTTCCGTGAAGTTAAGGAAGAATACCAATAAGGAAGTCAAAAAGATAGTTGGTGACTGATTATCAGTAAACATGTATTCAATCGAGAATGAAGAAGATCAACTATGGTTTTTCTAGTTGATTTTTAAAACGTTTGTCATGAATACAGGTATGCACCAATTTACCCTTTTGAAATTCCTTGGAACTTACAACGCCAGTTCTTGAAGCTCTCTGGATCCTTATATGATATACTGTGGACTTATTAATGTAACTATCAATAAGATTTTTCTGGCTGGATAGTATTACTATCATCAAATCAAATCAAATCAAATCAAATAATTTTTTATTTTGCATCAAAACAAATACAACATATTATAGTACAAGTTCCTTCTCTTGAGTATATAACATACTGTAATTTAAAACTAAAAAATATATATAATAAGAGAAAAGGAAAAAACAAACATGATTTTCACAGAGCAAAATAAAATTACTACTAACAAAAAGAACAAAGTCTTTTGCCCGTTAGTAGGAGCTGACAACACTGCTAATTTTTATCAAAATGTACTTTCACACACGCAGACACACACACTCTCACACATGCATATGGGAATCAATTTGAGCTTTACCATACAATTCAATAATAAATAGTCACAACCAACAACTAATTCTTGATTAAACTATTCATTCCATGGTAATAAAACAAGGCTTAGATTGCTCAAGTATAGATGACATTATGAAGAGAAAAGCAAAAAATGATAAACACTAGCTTTAAAAATAACACACAGACTGTCAACAAGGAAAAATAAATTCCTCACTTAGAAGTAAGACATTAAAACAACAGTATCACAGTACAGACAAAATTGTGAAAAAATTGCAATAATAATAATAATATCAAATTAAAGACAAGGTTGTATATATAAAAAAAACCCTAATTTCAAAGTTGATAATTTCAAAGTTGATTAATCAAAGGATGATAAGTAGTAAATGCTCTGAATAAAATCAATATTAATTAATTTCTTAATTATATATGCTGCCAAATGAAAGTGCTTGGTACCAAGACAGCTCAAACTGTATATCACGAGATGAATTAGGAAATAATAAAAATTTCTAAGATTTTGTATGCTGACATAAAACATAAAATATATTCCCATAAAATAATATATATAAAATATTCTTATATCTATAATTTTCTCTGGATAAATAAATTTTCTAATATTTGAATAATTATCATTAGATTTATTAGCATTCACAGTATTGTGAGCCTTAAAAATATGTTTATTTAATACTGATATGTGGACTTCAAGTCGGTTCAGAATTAGACAAATTGAAACCTGTTCAGTCAATAGATTTACTAGAACATATTTTGGTCAATGAGTAATAATTAATAAAAATAACAATTCAAAATCTCAGGGTATGTGTGTTCGTGCCATGCATGGAAATAAGCTTCCTACATATATCAATAAATTCATGAAAGAGTTCTTATAAACTATATGATAGTATTCAACACATTGCAAATTTCTTAAACTTGAATAAATTTATATAGCGCTTTGATCAATTCCCCAATTCACTGATAAAGGCCTGCTAATGAGCTCATTAGAAACTAATACACTCACAATAATGATGTTCTTGTAGTTCTTGTAGAATAATTAATTATCTCCAATAATTAATTGGCCAGGTCCTTTTCGTCTCCGCTGGGCTTGTGTATGGTCCAGATTTCTTATAAATTTCTATCAGTATTAAAGATATATTTACGGGAATGAAAAATTATAGTTGAGAACTCTTTATCAACACTGAGTTCACAAATAATCAAATATTAATTACATATACTTGACATCTGAAAAGAGGATTGGCTTGATGCTTTTAAAAAATTAATTGGAAAAAAGAACCCTAATCTCCATGTGCTCCTAACAGGTCGAGATCACAAGCCAAAGAGAATGATTTTCAGAAAAATGTCATCTCTTCCTTAAACGATTTATAAGCTTTCCTCTGATTGGCTTTCTAATCTTAGTAAGACGTGATGTAATTGGTTACTTAAGATTCAGGGTTTCTCCAACTTTGTTATACAAAGATAAATAAAAGTTTCTAAATAAATAAATTAAGTAATAGTCTGAGAGTATTCCAATAAATAAATCTTGATATATGATGCTATAATACGATATACATTTAATTTTTTATGTGAGTTTTGTGTACTCTTGGTTTTTTGGATTTCAATAAATATTCGTGTAACAATGATAGTCGTTCTTATCTATTTACATAAACCTTCCCTAGTATATATAATATATATTTTATGAGTAAAAATTATAAATCAATTCATATTACTTGATCGAACAATCAGCTGATTTGTTAGATATCGATTCAATAAACTGTCGATTGATCTAAGATCGATTGATGTATTAAGTGGCGGCCGATGTCAGCTCTGGAAGCCCATCCCATTAGCCAGGCAAGGACTGAAAACCAGTGAGGATAGAATCTTAACATTCTATAATCTCTGCTAAAAACAGTACAGTATGAGAAGCGAGAGCGCTAGGTGAGAGAGAGAGAGAGTGAATAGAAGTGCAAATACAAAGGCAGATGGCTATAACCAATCGATTGTTGAAAACTCTGTCTAATCTAGAAGCAAAGAGAACATAATACTTCTTCTATTCTTTTGTATCTGCGAAAAGCAACAAACAAGTCTAGAGCTCAAGTCGAAATCACAGGCAAACACCTTGAAAACAAGATGACAACTAAAAGTCTCATGGTCCTTTTATATCGCTTGTATTTTGATAATCATTCAAGATATTTTACCGTCTTTTGCTCAAACATTTTTGGAAAACCTTCCTTTATAATTTTCGATATGTGCAGTTTTCCCCTATAACACAAATTTTATCCAGTTATTACGTTGTAAAAGACGGAAAAGCGTTTTCTGACATCTGTTTTTCATGATCAAAAATATTAGACTATTTTTGAGATTTCTATCATGGATATTATATGTATGCTAATGCTGGAAACTATTTGGAAAGTAGTTTTCATAGTGAAGCGTACAAGAGAACATCACGTAGGGCTATACTGAATTGGACTAGTTACTATATTACAGTATACTATTCATTCCTTTTTTCCAAACTCTTGGCTTTGCTTGAAAGCCAATGTTATAGAAACTCTTGGAAAAAATCTTTTCATATATTTCTAGAATCTAGTCTTTCAAACTTGATTGTGGAGGAATAAAAAATTATTATAACAAAACACAAGCTCACTTCTTACACTACTGTACCGTACCCTTCAAAAGGAGAAGATTCGATTTTGGAAAAATTGTAAACATCAACAGTAACTACTTGTAAGGTTTTAGAAATGTAAATAAACTTCAATTCTTAGATTAAAGAATCATTTGGTTGAAAATTTCTTCATTTTCTCCATATAAAGGATTTTGAATGAAAAAAAATTATTA
This sequence comes from Nilaparvata lugens, assembly GCF_014356525.2. NCBI lineage: Eukaryota > Metazoa > Arthropoda > Insecta > Hemiptera > Delphacidae > Nilaparvata > Nilaparvata lugens. The sequence goes on from NC_052507.1 coordinate 43,136,588, forward strand.
ATATAAATTTGGTTCCTTTTATTTTTGAATGCAAGTTGATTAGTTCAGACCTATTTGAACAGAAGCATAATCACAAATCATGAGTAGTAGTAATTGAGTAGATCAAATCATCAAATCAAATCATTGAGTTTATTATATGAACACTTAACCCCAGAAGGGTCGCGCCTGATCTTTTGCACCCAGTCATAACTGATCTAGGTCATTTCTTTGCACTCATGAAAAGTATGCATCCCCCCTCCTAAGTACCTTCAAATGGACTCTTCCACTAGACAGTGATGTGGTTGGCGCCTTATTTCCATTGTCCCAGGCACTGTCACACACGCTTTTCAACTACTACTAGTCGAATACACCCAGCGCGACTTTTCACGTTATCTGTATACGGGTCGAATCCACCCAGTGCGACCTGTCGCGTTTTCCACATATGGGTCGAATCTACCCAGTGCGACCTGTCGCATTTTCCACATATGGGTCGAATCCACCCAGTGCGACCTGTCGCGTTTTCCACATATGGGTCGAATCCACCCAGTGCGACCTGTCGCATTTTCCACATATGGGTCGAATCCACCCAGCGCGACTCCTTGTGTGTGCTACTTTTACTACTCAAACATGAATGAAATGGAAGAGGAACACGTTTTGAGGCTTTCAGAAAGTGTTAAAAAGAGGAAAGACGTGAGTGAACAAGAAAGACTAGAAAATCCAACAATAGAATCTCAAATTTATCATACTCTGTCACATATTACTGCACCTGGTCTGATCCACCCAGCGCGACCCCTCATGTGATTTTCACTTGCGCGACCTCTCCAGGGTTTAACAAATTAATAGAATGTAAAAATTGAAATTGATTAGAATATTATTCAATTAATCATGAATCATTATTGCTATGAAAAGAAACAAAATCCTACAAGAACTGTTGCTGGAAAACATAGAAACTGTCTCTTGAACTGTCAGTTCTCCTGTAAATCTTCTCTGAATAAGTATAATACAAGAATAATTATTCGAAAACATTAGATCATAACACACTATAAGCTTACGTTCTAATAACACAATTTCATTTTAATCAATTTCATATAATACAAGGTTGAACAGCACAGAATGGGTATAAAACCCTACATACTTATACACTCATAGGCTTTCAAACATGTTATTTCAACTATTATAGAACAATAATTATTCGAGAGCATCAGATCATAACATATTATAAGCTTATGTACTAATAACACAAGTTAATTTTAATCACAATCAAATAATTCAAGATTAAACTGCAAAGAATTTGTATAAAACCCTACAAACGTATGCACCCATAGACTTTCAAACAAGTTATTTCAACCATAATTTGATGAATAATTATAATAATGTGAAACCGAAACTTGGGACTGTACTTTTTACATAGAGGATTGCTTCCAATAATAGACAATAGTGCAGGAATGTTGTCTTTTCTACGGATATTATATCTTCCAGGAAGTATAGCGGTATACACCTGTCATTCCACTATTTCCATTGAGGTGTGTTTCACCCTTTCACACTATGGTATAGAGCTGATGAATAACTAGTTTCTGGTTCCTTTCTCATGACCAGACTTGGAAAAACCTGACTAATGAAATCAGAGAATAGTTATTGCAAGTTTGATTTGGTATCGTTATTGGTTAGCCTAGTGGTTTAAAGAAAAGCTAAAAGAAATGTTATTGCAAATCTGAATTTGACTACCAAAAAATTGATTAATATTGTAAGTTGATACTGCAACCGAACAATTTCTTGAATATTCATTCTTGAATACTAAACTAGAATTTATTCTAAATACTCATAATTATTTTTTTTCTTTTTGTGTAGTTGGGAAGTTGATATTGTGGTAATTATTCATATTGAATGGGAAAGACTAAGAAATTGTCAATTTTTTGACAATTTCATGGTCTTTTTCATACAGTACTCATAATTATTATCAATCAGAGTATACGTATAACATTCAATTGCATTGCTACTACAAAATGTATAATTAAACCTAAAAGCATGTAAGAGATAAATGCAATGACCTCATTATACTCTCACGATTGCTGAGTTCAATTGGATTTCGATAAATATATATATATATGTACCGTGGATGATTGTTAATTGTTATTGTTCGAGAATGGATCGAGAAATCAACAATACTATGAAAATGATCTTACATATATAATTAAAAGACTTCTCTTTTACTTCTACAGAGTTACTTGATAACTTTATTTTGTAATAATCAGCTTGATCTAAATTATTATTACATTGAATCACTAGCACACTTTTATTATTTTGCCATTTTCGGCTAATCAAGTGTCAAAATGAATTAGTATTAGAAAGTAAACCTTGATTACCCTAGTAAACCTACATTACCTTAGTAAACCTTAGTTTATTTTCCGTATAGCTCATATTGACACTTTATAATAGCTTCATTGACACTCTACATTAAAGCATCAAAGGAAGTAGAAGGGTACCTATTGGTGATTTTTTTGTGAGAACAGTAGGATACTTTATTTCTGGGCTTCTCCATGTTAGGCGATCCTCTCACTTTATAATAGTTATATACACAATACTTGGGAGTCAAATATTAATAACTTAGTCAACGAGATTGAGTAATACCGCACTCTCGTTGAAAAAAAAAATGAAGACTAATTTTGTAGAAACATCATCACCTATCTGGGAATATTGACAAAACAAAACTTTTGACTGTTATTTTTAGTAGAGGAATGCTACTAATAATAGACAATAGTGGAAGAATGCCTTTCCTTCTGCTGTCTTCCTAGCTCTGACATTTCATTATTCAAGGGTTGGTTAGGCTATATATTTAGGGAGTGCAATCAATATACCTGTATTGGACTATCCTCCAGTGGGGCGATCTCTCGCACAAGTGGTGAACTTCCAGCCAGTGGCGGCTCGTGCAAATACTAATGGGGGGTTCACATTTAACATGAGCAACAAGATCTAGATCTTTATAATTTGTTAAACCCCATGTTTCAAGTGAATTTTGTTCGTTTCATGTAGTAGAATGTAATTTTTTATTCCTAGAAGAGTACTAGGCCTATCATATTATTACGTAGGTAACAAAATATTCTAATGGGTTGTATTATATTAAGTACCTATATAATAATTTGGATTTTCGTTTAATAATAATAAGTATTTAGATATACTCAGGATTCTCAACCTAGAAGATGTACTCCCATACTCCCATTGAATAATTCATGTACAAATCATAAATTATACAGAAAACAGCATTAATTTTTCCTTGATGTAAGATAATTTCCAATCAAAGAAATAAGGATTAACATGCTTTTAGAGACTTTGTTAACACTCACCCTCCTTCTAGTTGGCATTTACAGAGCATTTTTTGAAAATAAAATCCATCCTCCTCTCCTTCCTTGCTGCGAAAACATCGATCACCTTCTCATTGAAGTTAATGATATTTGCTATCATTTCCTTCTCAATAGTCAGCATTGCTAATGCTGATAGCCTGTCCTGGTTCATTGTGGAGCGCAAAAACGTCTTGATTCGTTTTAGTGTAGAAAAACACCTCTCAGCTTCAGCTGTTGTCATTGGGATGGTTGAAATTATCAACAAAAGTTTATAGGTTTCGGAAAATGACGATGTTAAGTTATTTTCAATGAAAAATTGTAGCAAACTGACAGCACCAAGCAAATTTCTGAAGTCTACTCTTCTAAAAATTATTTCAAGTTCTGTTTTTAGGCGATTTTTCTCAAGAAATGAGTAAACCCTAACAGTATCTTCAAGCAAGGTATCTGGGAAATCCTTATTGAAATGTTCAATTTTTGTGAGTCCAATAAACAGATTGCTGAATAGAATGTTGTGAATGAGAACCGGGTTTTGATTTGAGTGGTGATGATGTCACAGGTTTCCTTGGCAGCCACTGTTCTACTGAGGTAGGTGTCCTCTTTGCGCCTTGAACGTTTGGGCACACTTCCTGCACAGTCTGCTACCATCTCCATCAAATCACTCATTTTAGTTCTTTCCTCTTCAACAGCTTTGATAAAATGTTCAACATTTGATTTGATTTTCATAGCATCTGTCTTAACTGTTTGCAGCTGATTATATAAAATGTCAACATGAGGCATTAGCCTGTGAAAAACCGAGAGCCAAAAAATGAATCTATTATCTTTGAGAAGACGAGCAATAGCACCTGCTTTTATAATACTAGAAGGTTGTTTTGATGTGGATTGAATCTCCTCCATACACTCGATTAGCTCTTCTCTATATTCAAAAACTGTATTCACAGTTCTACTTTTAAAATTCCACCTTGTTGCTGACGCCCTAGGTACACGTTTGCCGACTACTCTGTCTAAAACATCTATTCTTTGAGGAGAATTTGAAAAAAATTAGTAATATCACTCAAATCTGAGAAAAAAATTCTTACATCTTGATTTTGACTCGCTGCTTGAGCTACAATTAAATTGAGTTGATGTGCATAGCAATGCACAAAAAAAGCATGCTTATAGGTTTGTTGCACAATTGTCTGCACACCAGCATGTTGTCCACTCATCACATTCGCACCATCATAACTTTGAGAAATGAGTTTTTCTGGAATTGTTATGACAGTATCCAAACTTGAAAAAATACATTTTGCAATCGATTGTGAATCATGACCCTCAGGATTATCGAACTTCCAAAATCTCTCTACTGGTTGACCATTTGATAAAATATACCAAAAAACTAAAACTAACTGAAATGCAGACGAAATGTCAGTTGTCTCATCTGCTATTAGAGAAACATATTGAGCATTTTTAATCTTCTGTTTGATATTTTCTTGGCACACAGAAAGCATGCAGTCCAGCAATTCATTTTGAATGTCTTTGGAGGTGCCTTTGAAAACTGTAGCACTATTTAAATGTTCTTTCAAAGCCGAATCAAGCTCTGCAGTAAAATTCACAAGGCCTTTGAAAATTCCCGGATTTAAAGCATTGTCGTCCTCTCGATGACCCCTAAGAGCTAACTCAAATGCACCACAAAATTTAATGCAGTCTATAAGTTTGGAAAGCACATACCTATTTTTGGTGACTTGCTCATTATGTTTTCTGATGCTCAAACGATAAGCACTATCAAGCTGTTGACGAACATCAATTTTACCAAGTAAATTGAAATCCAATGAAGCACTAATATGCGCATGTGAGTTTTCATGCTTTTTAATTTTTTGAGTCAATGAGCTAAATCACACACACCGTTCTTAATCCATGCTGGATCGCCTTTTTCGCGAGCAAACAACAAGCACAGAAAACAATAAAGTTTGTTAGTTTCTTCACAACCACACAGCCAAGATGTCTTTTCATATTGTTGGTCTTTAAAATCTCTCCTGTATGTCCTGGATTTCGATGTAGAAGTCTGATGTATATCAATTGTCGGTGTAGGCCTACCACTTTCCTTAATCGATATTTTTTCCTCAATTGATAAATAAGAGAACACTATCTCTTTTAAATAGCTAACCGAAACCTTTCTTGAACCCTCCATTCTCACTTTTCAAAACACAAGAAAGAAGAAACAAGAATTAACCTCAAAATCGACAACACATGTAGCGCGAACGCGAAACTGCAAACAGTAGACAAAGTAGTAGCCAGTGCCAGCTAGAACAGTTCATAAGTGGAAACGGCTCTAGAAGGCAATGGCGCCAATGCAAAGCACACAATCACAGCTATGAGCTGCTTGGAAGGCAGCTCACCGTAAAGCTAATGTAAATAGTCTCCCACCCCCCACGGGGAGGGAATTGAACTCGCCCAGCTACCATTTATTTATTTATTTATTTATTTATTCCTTGAAAAAGCATTACAATAATTCACAATTTAGAAATATAACAACAAAATGAATCAATAGGAAATACAAATAAACATAAGGAACTACTTCCCCAAAAGAGCAAGCTCGAGCTTGGGGAAGGAGCAGCCGTACTTTGACTACTTACTTATTATTAATTAACATTACAGTATATACATTAACAACTAAAATCAAATCCTTTCAATAAACAAGATAAATCAGTGATGCTATGATAGATCAATATATTTACATACAATATGTGTTAGAATGCAACAAAATTTGTAAATTATAATAAATTATAATAATGACCTGATATTGCCTAGCCCAGTGTATAACATGATATAAGATGTGGTACAAAATGAAATCTATTCAATTGGAATAATTACTATACTAATGTAATCCAGAAATTCTCGGCACTATCCCTTTGAACCCATACTAACGCTTGGAGCAGTGATCCTGCTTGCTGTAGCGCGTAATTCAAAAGGTTATCTCAATGCGTGTACCTTGCTTGGTGCGCTCCTTATTGTTTTAATATTACAAGAAATTTGAGTATTACTATTACTTCAATCAATTTTCTATTGATTTGAACTTTAATTTATTGTAGCAATTTCATAGGGGGTTCACGTGCTCTTGTGCTCTCATGGACACGCCGCCACTGCTTCCAGCAAAGAACTTTGGCAAGGAAGTACATTGTATCTTGTTAATACTTTGAATACTTCATTTCACTGGTATTTCTAATTAAGATATCAATTATTTCTATCACATTTTTGACTGTCAAAGAATTTATCTCTAATTCCTTTTTCGTTTGAAGGAGATCGTATGACCCAGCAACTCACAGTTTATAAAATAAAATGAGTCAATTTGGCTCTTTTTCTTATGGGAAACTGAAATTTTATTTCATAAATCTAGGAATGATCCATTGGTTGAGAGATTTGAATGTCTTATATACATCTATGTGTTATTCATTTATTAATATTATAACTGTTAAATTTTTTTTATACGAGCCTTTTTTAAGCAGATGGAAACATTTTTCTAGAAATCCCCATGTATAAGCACCGCTTGGTTTCTTCTCCACCAAAGCCAAGTCAGATGCTCTCTTAAATCAAAACAAAGGATTCTAACCTCGAATTGTACATGCAATCTTTTATTTTTTATAATCTGCCAATAATAAACAAGCCGCTTTATAATTTTATTTCTGCCAAAGAATTCTCATTATTGTTGAATTACAATTTTGCTTGGTTCTTTTATCGCTTTAGATAATACTAGCAAGAACCCGTGCTTCGCAAGGATCTATTTTAAAACTTGACAAAATGAAAACTTGACGTAATGAAATTTTGAAGAATTGAGAATAGGCCTATAACTATCCTTGGTTAATTAAGAATCTATAAGCAAAATTTCAAGTAAATTAGTCCAGTAGTTCAGACGTGATGATGCGTCAAACATAATTTTCCTATCCCGTACGTGCATAAGCCAGCTCTTTACTTTATATAATTATTATAGATATAGTTAAAGACTGCAAGAGATAGGACTGTGGAACAGAATAGTGGTGAAACTATGATAGCGCCAGAAATGTCTCAAACACAATAGTAGGTACTACATGAACTTTTTGAAAGTGATTTGAAAAAATGTTAAAACAACAGAACTGTATCCTTATCATTCTACCTTCATTTAAAGAGGCTTTTGTTTGAGCCGAATGGAAATCTGTTTATAAAAAATGAATGTCTGTTTGTTTGTTCCCTGTAGACTTGAAAACTACTTGACATAACGGCATGAAACTTTGGGAATATGTTGTGTGAATATTGGGGATGGTTTCTGAACAGAAATTTTAATAGGGGGGCTAATAATAATTATTTATTAATCCATTTTACAGACATATATTTTCGAAATTCTCGGCCGAGCGGCAACTGAAGAACGAAAAATTGATCATGATTCAAGATCATATTGTGATAATATGATTTAGCATCTCAAGTTACCAACTGTAATAAACATAGCACCCTGTGATAAATTATTGTGTACTGGTATTAAAACGGTAGTTTGGAGTTGAAGTGTAGTTGATTGGTACCAGCTGTTGATAATGGTTCCTTAGAAGACCTATACAAATAATTATCACTCCCCTATCATTGAGAAACTGGAAAATGTTGAAAAAAATTATTAACCTAATGAAAGAGAGTATATATATATTGTATAGTATATAAGTATAGTATTCATATTGCATTCATTAATTACTGAAGAATGAAAGAATAATTTACAATTTTTTGAATTTAGCTTAGCTTATATTCATCCTAAAATGGAAAGAATATGGAATTCTGTGTGATTCATCGTGCATCGCATATTTCCTGGACCATATATCAATAATCTACAGCTATGAAAACATTGAATATTTTTCTTTGAAACACTGATACTGTATAACCTTTTTTTTTTTAATTGAAAACTTTACTGATAGATATTACTACCAATTGATTAAGAAGAATAATATGTTTTCGGAAAAATGAATGCTGCATGACTAAGCACATAGGAAGTCCTATTGAGATGTAAATGAACATGTTGATTGTCAAATAAATTTCATGATTCACCAAATAAAGTCAAGTGTAACATGAGATACATTGGCGGTACAAAGTTCGCTGGGTAAGCTGATTGTAAATTAAGCTTTATTATTAATAGACAACGCTCAATCACCAGGAATACTATAAATCTGTAGAACGTTTACCATGTAAAACACGTGGTAAGCTCGCGCTCTCAATCAACGCAAAATCAATTCGATCAGCTAATTGATGAAATTGTTTCAAGCTTTCCAATGATTACAACATATGTTAGAATATCATGTGTCAATTATCTCAGTTCCATATGGAGTTCACCTTACCATAAGCTTACTTAATAGGATCCTTTTTCATCCTTTGAAATTCTTAGGGGTAAAATATCTCAAAATTTGCTGTTCAATGAACGGTTAAAAAGTGAAAATTTTGGGGGGCCCAAAATAGGCTTAGTAGTTTGGGCTGTGGCGTGATTTCAGTTTGTCGGGGCTTAGCCTTTTAGATATAGGTAGAAGAAGAAAAGAAGAAGGAAAAAAAGAAGAAGAAGAAGAAGAAGAGAAGAGAAGAAGAAGAGAGAGAGAAGAAGAAGAAGAGAAGAAGAGAAGAAGAAGAGAAGAAGAAGAGAAGAAGAGAAGAAGAGAAGAAGAGAAGAAGAAGAAGAAGAGAAGAAGAGAAGAAGAAGAGAGAGAAGAAGAAGAAGAAAAGAAGAAGAAGAAGAAGAAGAGAAGAGAAGAAGAAGAAGAAAAGAAGAAGAAGAAGAAGAAGAAGAGAGAGAAGAAGAAGAAGAAGAGAGAGAAGAAGAAGAAGAAGAAGAAGAAGAAGAAGAAGAAGAAGAAGAAGAAGAAGAAGAGAAAAAGGAGAAGAGGAGTAAGAAGAAGAAGAAGAAAAAAGAAGAAGAAGAAGAAAAAGATAGATTATTATGTTACTTTGGCCTGTGATCTGTATAAATGTCCTGTAACAACTAAAGGTGCGTCCACACATGCTGAACCGAACCTCGAACCGCGCAGCAAACCGTGTATTCCTCCGAACATCTTGCCTTTCAACGAACATAAGCATAATTATGTTTCATAATGTTAAAAATCAGCTGTTAATCATTCGCCGTACCGTACTCCGAACCATTCGCCGTGCCGCTTGCCTCTGTTCTAACTGCCTTTCAACGAACATGAGCATAATTATGTTTCATAATGTTAAAAATCAGCTGTTAATCATTCGCCGTACCGTACTCCAAACCATTCGCCGTACCGCTTGCCTCTGTTCTAACTGCTCGCCTCACCTAACTCCGAACGCTGAACATTTCAGCCAAACAGAGCCCTCGATTAAAATTCGCCGTGCAGCTCGCTCCACAATATTTTGGCTATCCATCACAAGTAGAAAACATGCGAACATGAATACAGAAGTATGGGCAATTTTGTATTTGATTAAATTCATGTTTTGAAGAATTCATTGTTACGAATGATAAATTGATAGTAGTTTATAAATATTTTCTAATTCAAATGAAATAACTTCTGAGAAAAATAATGATTGGATAAATAACAATATTGAATTATTGTTGACCAAGAACTCAGTACATCGACAATTCATTCAACTAATTCTGTATTGATAAAATTATAATCATTTTCTCTATTGATAATCAATTTCATCAACTAATCATCAACTAACTGAAAAAAGTACTTCAATTTCCATGAATTTATTAATAGAAAATTATATGAATCTAAAGTGTAGGTCATATCTAAATTCACAAAGAGTGCGATTCTTGTTGGCAAGATAGATATGTTATTCAATGCAGAAATCATTGTTATTTTCTTTGTTTCTTTTTTCATTGTTTTTCTCCCTCTTTCAGGGGGAGTTTTGACAACCCACAAAACCCATTTTTCATTGAAGAAATAATATCAAAAAGGTGCATAGGACCTTACTTTTTCGTTCAGCTTGCCAAAATACCCCTCATTTCAATATTAAAATTTTCTACTGACTGTACAGTGAGTCAATCATTCTATCAAGGCTTGACTAATTTTGAAATTTTAATTGAATAAAAATGGTAGAGAATAATTATCATGTAGATATCAACACCATTATTTAAAGACATAGTAACTGCATGCGTTTTCATATTGCCGATACAGCATTGATAAAACTGTAGACGTTTATTTAGCAGTCTCAAAAAACTGTTCTAGCTGAAAAATTAATAATACATGCCACGTGTACGCTTATACATTGCATCAGGAAAACGAAGTTCAAAACTATGGTTTTCCTAAACATATGTTTTTGAGATAATTTCTTTGATGCAGCTGTTTCACATTCACCATTATAAATTATACAGAGTTGTGAAAATAAAAATATTTATTGATTACCAAAACAATACTAGGTATTATTATATTAATGATAATAATTAATTATTAAAACAATACTTTTATTATATCAATAGTAATAATATTATTGAACATATTTATCAATATGATTGAGGTTGACTGGGATCCAGGGGTGCCCACAAGGGGGGGGGCATGGCGCAATTTGCGCCATCAACATTTTTGGGGGGGGCATGATTATTTGTATATTTTATGTCAACATTTTGAATTATAATTAAAAAATCAAGGTATTAAATAGAGATATCCTAGTGTAGTTAATTTTTCCCACCTTCACAATGTTATATTTTGCTAAGTGTAACTCAATATAAAGCATATTAAGCACAATTGATAATATTTTGTATGCAGGAATTTTAGTAATTTTAAGCCTATGAGTTTGAAGGTGAATCCTTGGCAAAAATAAATTATAACTTCATCATCCACTATTATTCTGATTTCCTTTGCTTCATTTTAATTTTTAATGGTCCTGTGTTTGAGTTTCCTTGCTGTTGCAAGAAATATGCGATATTTTTCTCATTTTCACAGTCTCGACAGTTTTTCGATATAAACAGTGATGCAAGATCAATTTAGGGTAACTCAGCTTATAGAGCATGCAATTTTCTCTCATTTAAGACCAATCGCAAGTTTCTATCATGCATTGTACTCATTTTAGAGACTCTTAATTAACAGTAAAATCGCAAGAAAAATGAGAAAATAAAGATCATCATTCAATTGGCTGTAACTTTTGAACGGTATTGAAAACAGAAGTATATTTCATGGGAGTGAAAAGAGGAGAAAATTCATCACAACCTCGACCACTTTTTGGATTTTGCATCTGAAGTGTTCCACAAGATACGCAACGTTGCATATGCGAGACTGTGAGAATGGGAAAAATATCACAAATTTCTCGAACATTCAAAGTTGCGTATCTTGTGGAACACTTCAGATATAAAATCCAAAAAGTAGTCCTGCGCGACCACTCAATTCATTGGAAATTTATTATCTTTAATATTATATAGAGAATGCTTTTTCTCGAATAATTCAAGGTTCTCGAGATTAAATGGAAATCTTGAAAAAATCTAAAATTTTGGGGTGAAGTCGCCTTCTGGTGTGTCAGCAAATTTCAGATTAGAATTCAGCGCCCCAAAATATATATAGAACCATCGAAAAAAATTATTTCGGGGCTGTTTCCTGAAAAACGACCATTTGACTGGACTATAAGTTGTTATCCTATTATAATAGCGAGCAATTTATGTATATCTGTTTATATTTTCTATTTCTATATCTGGTTATCTGGCTATCTGGTTATTTATGTTCAACGGATCTCAGAAACGGCTCTAACGATTTTCACGAAATTCGGAATATAGTAGGTTTATGATATCAAAATTCGATTGCACTAGGCCTCATCCCTGAGAAAACTCTCTGAAGGACATGAAGAGGATAATTCATCCTTGGAAAAACAGATGATGATTTCGTCTGTGAATAAATCACAGACGAAATATATTTTTCGTAGTGAATAAATCAAAATTCGGGTAAGTAACAATTTTGGGCTGTGTCTGTTAGTACTTCCCCAATCATTTTAAAGAAATGATTATCAATGAAATAAATCTGTTCATCAATGAATAAATAACGAGCAAAGCTCGGTGCCCCGATATTTGGTATTAATAGATAGAACTTACAAAATGTACTTGTTCAGATGATATCTTTATTCCAAAAACCAAACCATTTAAAGATACATTCTGTTCGACTTGTGTTATTTACTCCTGTAATGTTAAAAAGTAAATACTACCAACAACACAACATCAGTGACAACCTATTCCAATTCATGATAAATATCGGGGCCTGGAGCTCCGCTCTAGAGTACCTACAAAAGTATATAAGAATTATTACGAAAGAAGAAATTATAATAAATATTCATAGTTCATACAAAAAGGTTCTATCTAATCACAGTGGATTGAGATTAATTCGCAGAGGAATGCAAAAATTTCTCTCACAAAAGCATGTTAAATTTTAATCCTGATTTATGTCACGTGAACCAAATTACAGGAGACAATCTCAAAAAGATAGCTTATCCGATTGGTTCTACTGGAATTAATCAGGATTAAAATTTAACCGGTTTTTGTACAACTGTCACTAAGTACCTGATTGAATTATGTACAAAAGTTAAACAGCTGAGTCATAATTTTGTCTCAGTCCCACACACATGCACTCGTTCACTCACTTCCATCATCAACAGACGCCGAAATTATCAGCTGTTTTTCCAAGGATGAATAAATTCTTTTAATGTCCTTCAGCGAGTTTCCCCAGGGATGAGACCTAGTGTAATCGAATGTTCATATTATAAACCTACTATTTTCTGAATTTCGTGAGAATCGTTAGAGCCGTTCTCGAGATCCGGTGAAATACAAACATATAAACATCTAAAAATTTAAACATCAAAACATCTAAACAGAAATTGCTCGTTTAATAGTATAGGATTTAGAATACCTAAACTTGCCGACATTATATATAGTATGAATAAAATCGTTCCAAATTTGTATGAATGTTTACCAAGATTGCTATGCAATATTCTTTTGCAATAAAGAATTATCAATGATATTATTATTCAACTTTTTATAAGTAACCTTAACATTTAAAAAGCAAAGCCTCCCTTACTTATCTTTTAATATCCTATTAAAATATGTGTCATGTAGTTTTTCCTGATGTAATGAAGTTCTTTCTAGTCCTCCCGAACAAGAACGGGTGCACTGCTAGTCTCAAAAATAATATCAAAAAGATACTTTATTTCTATTTTAAAGAGATAAGAAACGATGGTATATATTTTTACAATATTATGAAAACAGAAAGAATTCCTCACAAGACCAAAGGTAAATAATGTCCTTTGGAAGATTAGAATGTAGAGGTGCGTACAGATATACGCGCCGCGAACATGAGCAATTCACTTTTAATCAGCTGATTATATCTGTATTCTTACAGAAACGGTAAAATACAGATATAAAAAGCTTGGCATCAGCTGATTAAAAGTGAATTGCTCATGTTCGCGGCGCGTATATCTGTAAGCACCTTAAGATGTGAATTTTATTGTCATACACTGACTAATGTTAAAAACTAAAGAGTTGGGAGTTGGGGTACTTTGGGGGGGAGGGTCACATGGATTGGGAGTGGCATTACACTTGAATTGGGGGGGGCATGCGCCATTGGCCTTGGGGGGGGCTGGGCACCCCTGCTGGGATCAGGTAGAAAGCAATAATAGAGCAGATGTTCTTTTTTGAATTTCTATCATATTATTTTGTTATTTCCAATGATTACAACATATGTTAGAATATCACATGTCAATAAATAAATTATCTCATTTCCATATGGCCACTCACCTTACCATGTTCATAACCTCACTTAATAGGATCCTTTTTCATCCTTTGAAACCCTTAGAGGCAGAATATCTCAAAATCCGTTCTTAGTGCGCGTCTAGCATGTTTGAAGAGTATTTGTGCAAAGTTTCAATCCTGTAGGACAATTAGTTTGAGCTGTAGTGTGTTTTTACATCAAAATTTTCGAAAAATGCCCTCTCCTGGACCCCCCTGTGCTCCTGATCGAAATTTTTCTGCATAGATCTAATTTTTTTTCGTAGCTGAAGAAAAAAGTTCCTCATGACTTTGCTGTGCAATGAGCGGTTAAATGTACAAAATTTTGGGGGGCCCCAGCTCCCTCGGGGGGGCTAATTTCTGAAAATCCTTTCTTAGTGGATGTTTTCAGGCTACCATAAACAATCGTGCTAAATTTCAAGTTTTTAGGCTCAGTAGTTTCGGGCTGTGGTGTGATTTCAGTCTGTTGGGGCTTAGCCTTTTATAAGTATAGAGATGATTACTTTTTATTATAAATAATATTCGATTTTACTTGAGCGTTACCTTGACTAGGCTATCTATTCTTTCCATTTTACATTGTACTAAAGCTCAGTTGTTTACTTCAAAAGTATTTTATGGTGTTACAACACACGTCACACACACACACACACACACACACACACACACACACACACACACCCACACACACTCCTCCCTCGTACCGCCCTCGTACCGCTCTCGTACCGCCCTCGTTCCTCCATCGAACTCCAGTCGCGCCGCCCACGCACCCATCATGAACGTTACGGAAGATTTAAGATCTTCTCGCGTTCCCCGGTCGAACCATTGTTGGTTGCTCCCTGGTCGATCATCAATCGCTCTGCTGGAGTGACGTTTGGTTGCGGAGCAGAGCGAAAGTCTGAACGCACCTTAATAGTCTATCACTAGTGACAATATAATTATAAATGAAAATTGGTTACATAATACCGTCTGAGAATAATTATTTTCCAATGACTACTGTATTATTATTACTGGAACAAAAATGTAGAATGTTGATATGAATAATTTGGATGTGTAGTGCTGAATTCTAAGCAACATTCCAAGTTTTCAACTACGCTATAGTATTCTCATTCCATGAATTTCATTTTCAATTCTCAATGGCGTTGTTTCATCATTGCCGGCTCCTGATCCTCTTTAGTATGATTAATTTAATATTGCCATTAATTTAGTATGATTCACTTGATATTGTCAGCATTCCGTATTACTACTATTAACGCTTCCCATTAACCAATGCTGTCAATTTTAAGTGAATGTGACTGCATAAAGGGGTGGCGGCAGGGAAACAAATCACTGTCGCTATCCAATTTCGCCGGTAGAAAGAAACAATCTGGTTTCCTATTACCGGCTGGCCAACATATCAAGCGGCCGAAACATTCCTTACGTTCCGCGCGCAATACGGAAAACCAGAAAGCGCTTTTCTTCGACGACGAGCAACGGACGGACGTAAATCGCCGCCACGACCCGATATTTTCGCGCCAAAATAATTCGACGCCAGCTGCAAAGAGCACCAGGAAATCAAAAGAACCTATCGGCCGCGCCAAGATATTAAAGGAAATGGAATCCTGACTTCTCTTATGGCACTCGAAATACTGGATAATATAAGTAGCGTGAACAAGCCACCGCACCTGCATGTAAAGCTGTTTCCTTTTTCAAGGTTGTGGGCAACTTCGTGTCCGTTATGAAAGTAATGTAGATTCGAAATTCTAGTAAACATGTTCTCGAAATGTTATGTATCCTGGTTTTGTTGAGTACTACACTCATAAATTGGAAAAATGGTGAGCTAAATAGTTATCATTTGTTCTATAATTATATTAATGACAGCTACAATATCTATTGAGTTTATAAGAACACTTCATTCACATGGACTACTTTTTAAATTGATGAAACAATATAGAAAATCTTAAAGCACCCTTTATATTTAAAAAAACTTTAAAATAGTTCAACAACTAGTTTCGGTGATCACATCATCGTCAGGTTATAAAATAAAATAAAATTCAATTAATGTTTACTAATTGATACAATATGAACATTCACTTAATTCCTATGATTGATTCATTTCTGGTTGGAGTTATTAAATTCAAATTTTTAAGATTTTCAAATTTTATTTACTTTCAATTTTATCAAAAATAAGATTATTCAAGTCAAATTGAATTATATTTATTAAATTATACCTATTCAATTTTGCAGTTTCATAGATATAAAATTCTTCTATTACATTCAATTTATTACTGTACCGTACTCTCATTACCAATGCTTAATATTTTCATATCAGAATTTATATTGAAATAATTATTATTAGTTTAAATTAAATGCTCAGCAAACGCTGATTTTTGAGTAGTATTTTTGATTTTAAAGTTTTTTTCAAATAAAGAGTACTTTAAGATTTTTCATATTATTTTATCAATGTTTTAATTATTGAGCTCACTACAATGTAATAATGGTCATCTAGACCCGATTCATGATAAACTCATTCCACTCTCTCTTTATTGAAATCTTGTCACCAGGTGTAAACTATCGTTCAGATAAACTATAAGGAAAATAAAAGGATAATTATTATTCATCCTTGGAAAAACAGCTAATAATAATTTATTATTTCGTCGTCTGTTGGTAATGGAAGTTAGTAAGCGAGTTCATGTGTGTGGGACTGTGTCAAAATTATGTCTCAGCTGTTGAAATTTTGTAATCATTCAATCAGGTACTTAGTACCGGTTGCAGAAAATCCGGGTTATCCTCAATCCTGATCAATTCCAGTAGATCCATCTTCTTTTATTTAACTGGGCCTCTATGAGGGAAATTTTTGCATTCCTGGGAATCAATCTCTGTGATTAGATAGAAAATTCGTATGAATGTTAATATAATTTCTTCTATCGTAATAAATCTTTTATGCTTTTGTACTCCAGAGCGAAGCTTGTTCCCCGATGTTAGTCATTGATAAGCTCTATCAACTCCTACAAGTCCCAGATCTGTGAAAATTTCAGGAGCCCCGCCCCATCTATGCAAAGTGTGATTTTAGATTTACAATTATCAGGATTCGGATACAATCAGAAAATGTGATTATTCAATTGCAAACTGTTGGCAACTGTTGATTCTATTAAATCATTCACTATGGAGAGATAGCAGACCTCGTGTGTCTCCAGCGTTATTGTCCTGTCACCAGCTGCTCAGATCTTTTAATAGTAAACTTGAGATGCGCGTGAACATTAGAGTTAATAAAATTTATATAGTTATAACAAGGACCTTGAAGATGCATAGACTCACATGTAGCGCTAGTGTCATACTTGGAATTGAAATCGGCCATTGGGGAGCAACCTATAAGATTATTACATACCAATGCCTTTGTAATCTATAATATTACAACTAGTAGTTCTGTGAACAGTAGACCTCACGCAGTATTTTCATCCACGAGTACCTGATGTCACTTGTTTTAAATGTTAGCAAACTCAGTTCACGTTTGAATTTCTATTCCATATGATATAACTCATCCAGTTCCGTGAAAATCTTCCTATCTGATGAAGAATAATTTTTTACAATCAAAAATATTATAATTTCTCCAGCATTATTCAGTTCCTTTGTTTATTTTTAATCACCTATTGAATTAGATTCTTTGGAAGTGAGAATATTGATACTAATGGTAATGGGCACGCATAATAATACCATGACTGCAAAAAAAAATATTGAAACCAAAAACATATAAACATTTGAACATTTAAACATTTGAACATTTAAACATTTGAACATTTAAACATTTAAACATTTAACAATTAAACATTTAAACATTTAAACATTTGAACATTAAACATTTAAACATTTAAACATTTAACATTTAAACATTAAACATTAAACATTTAAACATTAAACATTCAAACATTTAAACATTTGAACATTTAAACATTTAAACATTTAAACATTTAAAATTCAAACATTCAAACATTTAAACATTTAACATTTAAACATTCAAACATTAAACATTCAAACATTCAAACATTTGAACATTTAAACATTCAAACATTTAAACATTTAAACATTTAAACATTAAACATTTAAACATTTAAACATTTAAACATTTAAACATTTAAAACATTTAACATTTTTAACATTTTTAACATTTAAACTTTAAACATTAAACATTTAAACATTTAAACATTTAAACATTTAAACATTTAAACATTTAACATTTAAACATTTAACATTTAAACATTTAAACATTTAACATTTAAACATTTAAACATTTAAACATTTAAACATTTAAACATTTAAACATTTAAACTTTAAACATTTAAACATTTAAACATTAAACATTTAAACATTTAAACATTTAAAACATTTAAACATTTAAACATTTAAACATTAACATTTAAACATTTAAACATTTAAACATTTAAACATTAAACATTCAAACATTTAAACATTTAAACATTTAATCATTTAAACATTTAAACATTTAAACATTCAAACATTTAACATTTAAACATTTAAACATTTAAACATTTAAACATTTAAACATTTAAACATTAAACATTAATCATTTAAACATTTAAACATTTAAACATTTAAACATTTAAACATTTAAACATTTAAACATTTGAACATTTAAACATTAAACATTTAAACATTAAACATTTAATCATTTAAACATTTAACCATTTAAACATTCAAACATTTAACATTTAAACATTTAAACATTTAAACATTTAAACATTTAAACATTTAAACATTAAACATTAATCATTTAAACATTTAAACATTTAAACATTTAAACATTTAAACATTTAAACATTTAAACATTTGAACATTTAAACATTAAAACATTTGAACATTAAACATTTAACATTTAAACATTTAAACATTTAAACATTAAACATTTAAACATTTAAACATTTAAACATTAAACATTTAAACATTAAACATTAAACATTTAAACATTAAACATTTAAACATTTAAACATTTAAACATTTAAACATTTAAACATTAAACATTTAAACATTTAAACATTTAAACATTTAAACTTTAAACATTTAAACATTTAAACATTTAAACATTTAACATTTAAACATTAAACATTAACATTTAAACATTTAAACATTTAAACATTTAAACATTTAAACATTTAAACATTTAAACATTAAACATTTAAAATTTAAACATTTAAACATTTAAACATTAAACATTTAAACATTTAAACATTTAAACATTTAAACATTTAAACATTTAAACATTTAACATTTAAACATTTAAAATTAAACATTAAACATTTAAACATTTAAACATTTAAACATTTAAACATTTAAACATTTAACTTTAAACATTAAACATTTAAACATTTAAACATTTAAACATTAAACATTTAAACATTTAAACATTTAAACATTTAAACATTTAAACATTTAAACATTTAAACATTTAAACATTTAAACATTAAACATTTAAAATTTAAACATTCAAACATTTAAACATTTAAACATTTGAACATTTAACATTTGAACATTCAAACATTAAACATTTAAACATTTGAACATTTAAACATTTGAACATTCAAACATTCAAAAATTTAAACATTTAAACATTTAAACATTTGAAAATTCAACATTTAAACATTTAAACATTTAAACATTTAAACATTTAAACATTTACATTTGAACATTTAAAACATTCAACATTTGAACATTAAACATTTAAACATTTAAACATTTAACATTTGAACATTTAAACATTAAAACATTTGAACATTTAATGTTTTTGATAGCAATACCCGTTTAGATAGCAATACGTTACAAAACCAAACAATATCAGTTATCAAATAACAAGTTAATTTCAACATAGAATTACTCAAGAAAAAAAAGCCCATTGAACCCAAGTTCCGTCGATAGTAACCCATATAACCCATTTCATAATAATTTTGAATCCCCACTTTTGATTGACATTCTCGAATAAACCTTTGTTTCACTACACTGCACTTTCGTTGGTCTGTACGTTGCTTTATCGTCGGGGTTACAGTATCTTGTTTTTGGCGGTGAACTTTTACCGGTTGAATTTGGCTTGACGGCGACGTCCTCTTACGTCCCTAGACCTGTCGTCTGAACGGGTGTCTTGAAGCGGTGTTACATGAAGTTGCAGAACCAAAGGGGTGGTAGTACAAGAAGTTGGCTTGGGGACACACATGAACCGCTGTAAATAAATGTATTACAGCATTAATTTCTAACTCTTCCTACAATTCATCAAAAGCTAAAACAGGAGTTTATTCTGTTATTTAATTTAGATTTTATCTTGACGTTCTGATTTCATTCTCAAAAATTTGACAGATTTAAAACAAATTTACTTGCCAGAGTGTCATTAATATACAATGCAACATTTATGAAAACACCCGTAAAAAATTAATATAATGCTTCTAGAAAATGAATACTTCATTAATTATGATGTTAACTTTTATATAAATCGATATAATACTCTTAGAAAAGGAATAATTCAGATTGAAATGATGCTAACTTATATGATATTTTTCGTTTGGTTTGCGAAATCAAATATAATTTTTCATATAGTAGCTCGGCTAGTATTGTTGGAAACTTGTGCACTAGCCAACATTTATTTTATTTATTATTTATGAACTATAGGACGCAATCCAAGTGTAAATAACAGGCATTCGCCCAAAACTGCTCAGAACCTTAATTAAAAATGAACATTCCAGAGTTTATGATTTGATTTACCTACAAATACAAGTCCAAAAACGAGTATCAACTAGAATTATGAATTTATCACCAAATAAAACAAGACACTTTATAACACAATAGAAGAAAAAAATATTGAAAATTTCACTTTAAGGTAAAATTAATGTTTGCCCTATAAGATTCATCTTGTAGATAGTTTTTACCTTTAATTAAATAAAATTAGTAGACACATGGAAAATAATTTAAATTGTATTAAAATTTGAACATTCATTAATATTAATTCCTGGAAAAGAAAAACTTTCTTCTTCGTCTATTAAGATTTCTATCATAAAAAATTTACTAAATCATTCGAAAGCCTTAATGACATAAGAAAACAGAGTCTGAAAAATATAAATTATAAAATGTCATAAACTCAATATGAACATAATCTTAAAAATTCATTCCAATTTGAAGGCTATCTTCCTGACTTTCAGCAATACTCTACGATAATATATCTCCAGAAACAATAACTCAAATGTAACATAACTGAAAACTTTCTATACTTCTTTAGAAAAAATTTATAAGTATCTTCCATCACTAATAAAATCAAAAGGATTATTCTCAATCAATATTATTAACGTGAAAAATAACAGGCTTTGTTGATAAAATACTCTTTGATTGAAGTTTCAATTAATTAAATTCCCTGAATTATATTCTAACCTTATTTTACATACCTTAATTTGAAGAAACAATTATTCGTACATGGAGAAGAAACACAATTAAACCTTTCAGGACATGGCACTACTAGAAAATATAAACTTCAATAAAAATAAAACTAGCTCCTACATTAACTAATGAATAAACTTGTAAACCTGCCCAAAAAGGGCGAAACATAATGACTACATCTTTACTCTCGTAGTGCTCCTAGCAAAGTGTCCTCCGGAACGTAATCTGGTCTCTCGACTGGGGAATCCCCACTACTGTATTTAGAAACAGGTCTCCTATTGGCGAAGGGAATCAATTTGACCAATCGTCGCGTGGCTTCTAGAGCCTTTGGACCAAATAGTAACTGCAAAATCGGTAGTTTGTTATAATTTCAATTCTTGCTGTTTTCCAACTTATCGCACTCTATGTCGCGACACGAAGGCTAAGTTCTAGAGATAATTCAATAATCTACATTCCTCGACGACTCGGAGCCACAATTTTTAAATATCTATCATGGGAACCTCGAAGTCATGGCCGTTCATAATAGAGAGAGAAAATAATTTATTTCGCTAACTCACTTACAATAATGGCTCTAGTCTATTGTGTATTAAATTTACTATTATAACTTGGGAAAAGGCCTGAATTAAAAGAGTGCTCAGCACAATTTCAACATTTAAACATTTAACATTAAACATTTAAACATTTAAACATTTAAACATTTAAACATTTAAACATTAAACATTTAAACATTTAACATTTGAACATTTAAACATTTAAACATCTAACATTTAAACATTTAAACATTTGAACATTTAAACATTAACATTTAAACATTTAAACATTAAACATTTAAACATTTGAACATTTAAACATTTAAACATTTAAACATTTAAACATTTAAACATTAAACATTAAACATTTAAACATTTGAGCATTTAAATATTTGAACATTTAAACATTTGAACATTTAAACATTTAAACATTTGAACATTTTAACATTCAAACATTTAAACATTAAACATTCAAACATTAAACATTTAACATTTAAACATTAAAACATTTATACATTTAAACATTTAAACATTTAAACATTTAAACATTTAAACATTCAAACATTTGAACATTTAACATTTAACATTTAAACATTAACATTTAAACATTTAACATTTAAAGATTTAAACATTTAAACATTTAAACATTTAAACATTAAACATTTAAACATTAAACATTTAAACTTAAACATTTAAACATTTAACATTTAAACATTTAAACATTAAACATTTAACATTTAACATTTAAACATTTAAACATTTAACATTTAAACATTTAAACATTTAAACATTAAACATTTAAACATCTGAACATTTAAACATTTAAACATTTGAACATTTAATGTTTTTGATAGCAATACCCGTTTAGATAGCAATACGTCACAAAACCAAACAATATCAGTTATCAATAACAAGTTAATTTCAACATAGAATTACTCAAGAAAGAAAAGCCCATTGAACCCAAGTTCCGTCGATAGTAACCCATATAACCCATTTCATAATAATTTTGAATCCCCACTTTTGATTGACATTCTCGAATAAACCTTTGTTTCACTACACTGCACTTTCGTTGGTCTGTACGTTGCTTTATCGTCGGGGTTACAGTACCTTGTTTTTGGCGGTGAACTTTTACCGGTTGAATTTGGCTTGACGGCGACGTCCTCTTACGTCCCTAGACCTGTCGTCTGAACGGGTGTCTTGAAGCGGTGTTACATGAAGTTGCAGAACCAAAGGGGTGGTAGTACAAGAAGTTGGCTTGGGGACACACATGAACCGCTGTAAATAAATGTATTACAGCATTAATTTCTAACTCTTCCTACAATTCATCAAAAGCTAAAACAGGAGTTTATTCTGTTATTTAATTTAGATTTTATCTTGACGTTCTGATTTCATTCTCAAAAATTTGACAGATTCAAAACAAATTTACTTGCCAGAGTGTCATTAATATACAATGCAACATTTATGAAAACACCCGTAATAAATTAATATAATGCTTCTAGAAAATGAATACTTCATTAATTATGATGTTAACTTTTATATAAATCGATATAATACTCTTAGAAAAGGAATAATTCAGATTGAAATGATGCTCACTTATATGATATTTTTCGTTTGGTTTGCGAAATCAAATATAATTTTTCATATAGTAGCTCGGCTAGTATTGTTGGAAACTTGTGCGCTAGCCAACATTTATTTTATTTATTATTTATGAACTTTAGGACGCAATCCAAGTGTAAATAACAGGCATTCGCCCAAAACTGCTCAGAACCTTAATTAAAAATGAACATTCCAGAGTTTATGATTTGATTTACCTACAAATACAAGTCCAAAAACGAGTATCAACTAGAATTATGAATTTATCACCAAATAAAACAAGACACTTTATAACACAATAGAAGAAAAAAATATTGAAAATTTCACTTTAAGGTAAAAATAATGTTTGCCCTATAAGATTCATCTTGTAGATAGTTTTTACCTTTAATTAAATAAAATTAGTAGACACATGGAAAATAATTTAAATTGTATTAAAATTTGAACATTCATTAATATTAATTTCCTGGAAAAGAAAAACTTTCTTCTTCGTCTATTAAGATTTCTATCATAAAAAATTTACTAAATCATTCGAAAGCCTTAATGACATAAGAAAACAGAGTCTGAAAAATATAAATTATAAAATGTCATAAACTCAATATGAACATAATCTTAAAAATTTCATTCCAATTTGAAGGCTATCTTCCTGACTTTCAGCAATACTCTACGATAATATATCTCCAGAAACAATAACTCAAATGTAACGTAACTGAAAACTTTCTATACTTCTTTAGAAAAAATTTATAAGTATCTTCCATCACTAATAAAATCAAAAGGATTATTCTCAATCAATATTATTAACGTGAAAAATAACAGGCTTTGTTGATAAAATACTCTTTGATTGAAGTTTCAATTAATTAAATTCCCTAGATTATATTTTAACCTTATTTTACATACCTTAGCGGTTATTTGAAGAAACAATTATTCGTACATGGAGAAGAAACACAATTAAACCTTTCAGGACATGGCACTACTAGAAAATATAAACTTCAATAAAAATAAAACTAGCTCCTACATTAACTAATGAAATAAACTTGTAAACCTGCCCAAAAAGGGCGAAACATAATGACTACATCTTTACTCTCGTAGTGCTCCTAGCAAAGTGTCCTCCGGAACGTAATCTGGTCTCTCGACTGGGGAATCCCCACTACTGTATTTAGAAACAGGTCTCCTATTGGGCGAAGGGAATCAATTTGACCAATCGTCGCGTGGCTTCTAGAGCCTTTGGACCAAATAGTAACTGCAAAATCGGTAGTTTGTTATAATTTCAATTCTTGCTGTTTTCCAACTTATCGCACTCTATGTCGCGACACAAAGGCTTAGTTTTAGAGATAATTCCATAATCTACATTCCTCGACGACTCGGAGCCACAATTTTTAAATATCTATCATGGGAACCTCGAAGTCATGGCCGTTCATAATAGAGAGAGAAAATAATTTATTTCGCTAACTCACTTACAATAATGGCTCTAGTCTATTGTGTATTAAATTTACTATTATAACTTGGGAAAAGGCCTGAATTAAAAAGAGTGCTCAGCACAATTTCAACATTTAAACATTTAAACATTTAAACATTTAAACATTTAAACATTTAAACATTTAAACATTTAAACATTTAAACATTTAAAATTTAAACATTTAAACATTTAAACATTTAAAACATTTAAACATTAAACATTCAAACATTTAACATTTAAACATTTAACATTCAAATATTTAAACATTTAAACATTTAAACATTTAAACATTTAAACATTTAAACATTTAAACATTTAAACATTTAAACATTTAAACATTTAAACATTTAACATTAAACATTAAACATTAAACATTTAAACATTTAAACATTAAACATTTAAACATTTAAACATTTAAACATTTAAACATTTAAACATTAAACATTAAACATTTAACATTTAAACATTTAACATTGAAACATTTAAACATTTAAACATTTAAACATTTAAACATTAAACATTTAAACATTAAACATTTAAACATTTAAACATTTAAACATTTAAACATTTAAACATTTAAAATTTAAACATTTAAACATTTAACATTTAAACATTTAACATTAAACATTTAAACATTTAAACATTTAAACATTTAAACATTTAAACATTTAAACATTTAAACATTTAAACATTTAACATTTAAACATTTAAACATTTAAACATTTAAACATTTAAACATTAAACATTTAAACATTTAAACATTTAAACATTAAACATTTAAACATTTAACATTTAAACATTTAAACATTTAACATTTAAACATTTAACATTAAACATTTAAACATTTAAAATTTAAACATTTAAACATTTAAACATTTAAACATTTAAACATTAAACATTTAAACATTTAATCATTTAAACATTTAAACATTTAAAAATTTAACATTTAAACATTTAACATTTAATCATTTAAACATTTAAACATTTAAACATTAAACATTTAACATTTAAACATTAAACATTTAAACATTTAAACATTTAAACATTAAACATTTAAACATTTAAACATTTAAACATTTAAACATTTAAACATTTAAACATTGAACATTTAAACATTTAAACATTTAAACATTTAAACTTAAACATTTAAACATTTAAACATTTAAACATTTAAACATTTAAACATTTAAACATTTAAACATTTAATCATCTAAACATAGACACATTCAAACATTTAAACATTAAGAAAAATGCCAAACCGTCGACTTGAATCTTAGACCTCTCTTCGCTCGGTCAACTATATAGATATAATATCTCTTGCTAAAATGCCTCAATGGCGACCTTCAATTTCATGTAAGAGCTATCATTGGGAAGGCATAGGCATTGTGGATCTATATCTCTTTGAGGTCTTTGGTTTATAATTATTCCATATGATTTTCGGAAATGCGATATTTTACCCACCCCTCTCATACTGTATGGGCGTGGGAAAAATATCATAATAATATAGCTAAAATACATAACTCAAACATGTTCTGACATGCTATGTTTCTGTTTCTGCTTAACATAGTTTACCGTATCAAAACATTTAAATAATACAAGTATTTTGTTATTTAAAAGCAATAGCATAACCTTCCAGCCTACCCTTTTCATTTTCTAACTATGAGGGTTTCTGCATATTTTAGGTCGTGTTTCTATTTTACAGTTTGGTTATACGTCAGCTTGTGAATTTCGAGGATGTGATATTTTCATTATCTATAAGAGGAGATTGTTTTTTACTTTCCTTGCCCTATAGATAAGGAAAGTATTGCTTTCCGAAAAAAAATTAAGGTATGTGTGTGTGTGTGTGTGTGTGTGTGTGTGTGTGTGTGTGTGTGGTGTGTGTGTGGTGTGGTGTGTGTGTGTGTGTGTGTGTGTTGTGTGTGTGTGTGTGTGTGTGGTGTGTGGTGTGTGTGTGTGTGTGTGTGTGTGTGTGTGTGGTGTGTGTGTGTGTGTGTGTGTGTGGTGTGTGTGTGTGTGTGTGTGTGTGTGTGTTGTGGTGTGTGTGTGTGTGTGGTGTGTGTGTGTGTGTGTGTGGTGTGTGTGGTGTGTGTGTGTGTGTGTGTGTGTGTGTGTGTGTGTGTGTGTGTGTGTGTGTGTGTGTGTGTGTGTGTGGTGTGTGTGTGTGGTGGTGTGTGTGTGTGTGTGTGGTGTGTGTGTGTGTGTGTGTGTGTATGAGTGTATGTGCTTCTGTGTACACGATATATCATCTCCCAATTAACGGAATGACTTGAAATTTGGAACTTAAGGTCCTTACACTATAAAGATCCGACCCGACACGAACATTTTCAATCAAATGCGATTCAAGATGGCGGCTAAAATGGCGAAAATGTTGTCAAAAACAGGGTTTTTCGCGATTTTCTCAAAAACGGCTCCAACGATTTTGATCAATTGCATACCTAGAAAAGTCATTGATAAGCTCTATCAACTGCCACAAGTCCCATATCTGTAAAAATTTCAGTAGCACTGCACCATCTATGCAAAGTTTGATTTTAGATTTCCAGTTATCAGGCTTCAGATACAATTTAAACAAGAAATTTTAATTGGAGAAGATTGAGCATGAAAATATCTACAATAATTAATGTTCAGTAACATTTTCACCTAAAATTGAAAATAAGCTCGAAATTAGAGAAAATAAGATTATTGCAAACTGTTGACAACTGTTGATTCTATTAAATCATTCACTATGAAGAGATAGCAGACTTCGTGTGTCTGCAGCGCTATTGTCCTCAGATCTTAGAAAAGTAGACTTGAGATGCGCGGAAACACTAGCGTCAGTTGATCAATTTTCATAACGGCAAGGGAAGTTGTGTGAGTGCACCACACGAGATTTTTCTATAACTACAAGGTGTAATGTTCACAGAACTAATAGTAATTACACAAGCATATATTTTAGCTCCATTGAGAATGAAAATATGCATGAATGAAAGAGAACAGAGAGGATTAGCTAAAATCGGAACATAATGCCCCAAGAGTATGCCAAGGTATTAATCCTGCTTCATTTCAAATTTGTAAAAAGATTAGAATTTAATATTGGTGATTGGGACCTCCTATAATGTGCTACTGCAGTATTCATATCATATAAATTTGTTAATAATTCAAAACACTGTGCACTAGTTGAAAACTTCAGTCAAGATAGTTGAGGAAGCATTCTGGATGAATCAATGTTATTTAATTTTATTACAAAACAAAACATCTATCCCTATTGTGTGCCCTAATCCTAATGTTGTGAATTACAATCCCAGGTAATCCATCAATTCTAAACAACCAAATTCTCTCGAATTGTCAGTTCCATTGCAGTTGCCCAACCTGTAGGGATTTGTCTAGTCAAGTTCTTTTTTCTCTCAGATATTCGCGAAATTGCTTTTGCAAATTCCCTTCCAAACCTTGAATTTCTTGAACTGCATTTCGTGTCTCCAGTGGCATCACCCTTCCTCCCGAACATACTGGAAGCTTTCTTCAATATTCTATGGATTTATTAGAAATTAGAAGCAGCCCATTTAAAGC
This sequence comes from Nilaparvata lugens, assembly GCF_014356525.2. Lineage (NCBI taxonomy): Eukaryota > Metazoa > Arthropoda > Insecta > Hemiptera > Delphacidae > Nilaparvata > Nilaparvata lugens. Next base: position 43,165,118 of record NC_052507.1, read on the forward strand.
GAGATATATTACTTGAAAACTTAGAAGACTACAACATGTGCATAGTTTGTAGTCTATATTACATAGAAGTTGATCCTAAACCATATTTTTATATTTGATTCCGTGGATTTGGTCAATATTCCATAAAATTCTTCAGTTACCCATTCAATTCCGTATTTTTAAAATGTTTTGTAATTAATATTTCATAGTTTTTCATGTCATCATTCTGAAGAAAAGAGAATGATCACAAACAGAATTCTACAAATTCCTGGAGATTTGATTAGAGATCAAATTTCTTATGAGAAAGAATATTCTACCTGCTAATCAATAGAGTATATCAACTGGATTCTATATATTTATGAATATTCAATCACATGATTAGATAAATCATTTCTCAATATTAGAAAGATTATGCTTGTTTAATAATTTCCATCTTGATTTGTATCATTGTATCATTGAATCTCATCTTACTCTGCGACTGCCTGAGAATAATTGGAGATTTAGGAGTGATACCCTTGATAACAAGTATTTGCTCATTTTGTGCTAGCTAAGACTGTTCAATGGATGAAACTGATGATCTTATTTGTTGCAAAAAGTACCCAGTGTTAACTCCCTTGGCGAAAATTAGTAGGTATTTCCAAACAAGAATTAGAACATAATCAAACTGAAATAGCTTATTCTCTGTCAGAATTACAGAAAAAACAAGCAATGAAGAATTCTTCTGATCAATGTCAGTGTCATCTCTAAGACCACGAGATGTCAGTCTCATCCACTTCACTATGGCTATAATAGAATCCATAGAAACATAAGTAATGTGGGAAGGAAGAAGTGGGTAGAAACAAATGTAGTGTACAAGTTGGACATGGAAAGTCAGTCCACTGCACCGACTCAGATATATCTATTCTTTCCCTCATGATATTTGTAGAAGAAAGTTTTCTCTTATGAAAGCTTAGTTGGCTTGGGAAGGTTGAAAGTAAATAAAACATGCTATCGACAAGTTTCTAGGCTTGGGTACAGTTTGTTGGAGTTGTCCATAGGAACAACTTCTTCCATTCAATGTTCTATCTCATTTCAACTCACCCCACATCACATACATCTCTCTTACTCTAGCTTTCCTCAACAACAAACATCTCTCTATTTTTTCTTATTGGTGCAAATCGTCCCAGTCAACGCTCTTTCTTCTTTCGCAGTTCAAAAACTATTCCCACTCGATCTTCTTTGTCTGCCTCCAGAAACTCTTCCGATCGAACGGTGAGCTTGAACGGAGTGCGGTTTTATCTCTCATCTGTTTTCTGCTGGTTTTCCTCTAACAGATTAATCATCTTGAATTGTTGATGCTAGAATGAAAGCTGTCTATACATCAGATATATAATACAAGGCTACAACAAGACTAATACCTCATTACTAACTTATAAAATACTTCCCTGTCTCAAGGTTTAGCTGTTTAAAATGATTCTTTTTTCACTGTAATGAACAGCATTCTTCAGTGATTGCAATAACACCTCCACCTGATATCTCCAGTACAAAATCATCATATTCATCATCAATCCAACATCTCCAATGGTTGAAAAATGGCCAAGTGAAAGTTCAGTAATGGTACAATAAATAAGTTATGAGCCAGATGCCAGAATCGAAGTTGATAGAATCCAGAGCGGAGGAGGTTGAGTATCGAGATGTGGATGTGAATGCGGAAGCATTTGGATAGCACTGTTGCTGAGCGATGGGAATTCTCCGCAAGAAAGGGATTGCTGCTGCAGAGGAAACTCAAGACGAGATGATGATGAAAATGAAGAAGAAGAAGAAGAAGAAATGGTTTAAGCGACGACAGTAGACAAGAACATCGTCCCATAAATAAATAATGAAGGAGAAGATTACCTAACATTGCGAAGATATTATTAGCTATAGATTGTTGAAAGACATTTGATGAAATATTTATGCTCCAGGTGGAGAACCATTCACCTTACAGTTTGTTGGTTATACCTCACAAGAAGCTGCTCCCAACCCGGAATTCAAACTAGCACTCCATTCAATTTGATTGAGCTTTAAAATCGTGGAGAGAGAGAGAGAGAGAGAGAGAGAGAGAGAGAGAGAGAGAGAGAGAAGTCTATTAAAAATTGGCTTGATTGAATGGTCGGAAGAGGAGCTTTCTATCAAATTCATATGTTATCAGTTTTATTGGAATTCATGATGAAATAAGATTGATTCAAAACTTTTCTACTCACAGAAGATTGAAATCTGATCATTCTCATGATAAAGGAGAAAGTTTCAATCATTCTTCAACACTATTCTATCCAGCACCAAGAGCAAGTTTGAGAAAAATCCATCAAAATTATGCATTTCTCTGCTAAAATCCTATGGTCGGCTGGTACTCATATGCTGGGCAGAGGCCGTGACATTCATTCCATTGCTCAACTTTTTTATATATTTCGAAAACTGAATCGAAACATTTTGGTGATTCTCTTTACTCATTTTTTGGTACAACTTGTACTGATTAAATGCTAGAAACTTGTAAGATTGTATCATAATGTTGTAGTCGGCTAGCTTCTGGATGAATGAGATCTCTTATATTCATCACTACCAAAGAATTATGACTCTTTTAATGAGTATCAAGATAATTATCAGTCTGTTCCATTATGAATCTGATTCCAACCAATGTGAGAATCCCCCTTCGATTGCTTCTTGATTTGCTAAATAATATTGATCAACTCCACTACTATAGAGTCTATACAGCCTATTATAAAAAAAAAACAATAAATGAGGAAAATAATATTGTTTTTTCATATTATTGTACAGAACAAGAGTGTTTCCATTCGTATCAAATCATACGCTTAGTTGAGCCGGCGCCCAATAGACTGACCAGACTGAATAGAATGACTTCTCCGGTCATTCGAGATATTCAAAACAACGTTAGAAGTTTTTAGTGTAGGTCAAAGCAGGAGATATTGCATTGAAATGACTGCTGGAAAACATTACTTGGCGATTCGAGTAGAACAAACAGGCTGAGAGTCATTCTATTAGCAATATTTACGACTGAACGAGCGGGAAGATGTCACTTCCTGCTTTATATTATATTCGAGCACAGTTTATCATGAGTTGGCTGCGAAGTAGGTCAACAACAGTTTTTCCACTATTCATGGCCGTTGAGTTATCCGCCTGTCGGCGAGTCTCCATGCTCCACGACCCTCTTTTATCCCACTTCAGAATTTATTCGTCTTTCACCGTCGTTTAATCTTGGGTTCTATTTTCCCGGCGGAAATCAAAACTTGCATCGGAACCGTTCGAATATGCTGATGACGACGGCGATGAGTCTCGTGCCATTCTTCAGCTTTTCCTCAGCTTGGGCTCGTCATATCCTTGCTCCGCTTTATACGTTGCTTTTGCACGAACGTGACGCGCAAGCTGGATTAAATGGCCCGTTAAAGCCGGATTGTTCCCAGGGAAAAAATAACTTGCAGGGTCTCCATTGAGATATGTTGCCCTTCATGACTCTGCACGTAGAGTTGGAAAAATTCAGAACAGGTGGAGGACCTCGGTCCCTGTGACTAATGTCTCAAAGCATTGGAAAACTATTCAACGGACTTGGAGGGATGTTAGAGCCTAATGTGAAGTACTGGAACATCTCTGGAAACAATTTTAAGATTGCTAATGAAAAGCTCTTAATGTTTTCACAGTCTCATAACAAGAGGCAAGTCATGTAAAAACTTCAGAAGTAACTCCATCAAGCCAATATCACTTCATCCTGTCTGTAATAACATTAATTTAGAAATGTATGCCCAAAGTGGAATATGCGCAAAAAACAGGATGTAGGAGATTGTTTGTCACTTTTTCAAAAGAAGTTTATTTTTTTATGTTGTGGTATAAGATCGATGCTCACAAGGACCATTGAATTCAAAATCTTGGGAATTGTACATTTTCTTACTGTCAAAGTTTTGTACTTAAGGAAAATACGTCTGGATTATGACTGTGTATCTGTTGTATTATACCGGAAGGCAATGGACACGCATTTCTTGGAGTCACGATCTCACATTTATACTTGACATCAGTTTTCTTCCTTAGAACATCCAACCTTCCTCCACCATCCTTTCCACTTTTGAATGAAATATTTGGCACACATGAGCAAAATAAGGCTACTTTGAATCATTGTGAGTCACCAACAAAACCATTGTCTTGGTGATAATGACTAGCTATAAAATGCTTTGGAGATCATGTAGCTACCCTGTTGAATGGTTCTCAAAATAATGTTGAACCGAGTTTTTTTTAGTTATGGGTTGGTTTGACAGGTTTGTTCATGAAAAATAGATTGATAGTTGGAATTCTTCTTCAAAGGAAAATTTCAACTTTCCTTCAATCTTCAGTTACTTCCACTATTTACCACTGGGAACTATCCTACATGATACTCCTCATCTAGTGGAAATGTAGTCGCAAAAATACAATATGTACTTTATACTTAACTATTAAAAGTCTTGTTACTTGTTACTTCTTTAAACTTCACCATTCTCCTACTTATTACTTACTATTCCACATGATACTTTTCATTCAGTGAAGCTGCAAAAATACAATTCAGGTGGGGTTAGAAAGTGTAAACCTTGATATTTATAATTGTAAGGGTCATACTCTGGCTGTGGAGTGTGGAGTGTGGTGGAGTCAGTGGAACAGTGGAGCACTGCGGCGCAAAGCAAGCAAGAGAAAATATAACACCGGAAGTTATGGCTGGACTGTACAGTAGTCATGTGTGGGAGTAAGGAAGGCCAAGTTTTGTTGAATAGGTGATGCCACCAGGGCAAAGAAGAGACGCAGTGGGAAAGCGCCACTGTATTTTATTCTGCCCAGGCGAGTTAAGCCGTATATTTCGTCTGTTTACCGGTCTCAGGAACGTTTGATTAACTATTCAGTGCTCTCACGTGATACCCCTCTTCCTCCTCCTACCTTGCAACGTTTATTCCGCCACTAGCATAAACGCAAAATACTACTTCTGCTTCCCTACCAACTTTCCAAACCACAGTCTGCGTTTCCATTATTGTTATGATTGTCTTCTTATTGTCAAGTCTATTCGATTAGGTTTTCGAGATATTTTTTGAAACCTTATATATTAACACTTACATATTTCATGTAATCTATTAAAATTAACAACCCATTTGCATATAAATATTATGTTTTGAATCTTCAAAAGGAACCGAGAATGCTGCATTGCCTACATTTCAACAATTTATTGAAATCAGGAGCGAAATAGGGAGTTTTGTACCTGTTTTCATGTACTGTATTGCTCTTCACATCTTTCATGAATGAAAAAAATACCAAAATTATCAAGTTCTCTCAAAACCGTCAACAAGTGATAATATTTATTGCGGAAAAAGCGAAATTAAATAATAATTAATTTATAATATGATGCGAAATTCTTTTATTTTCCTAAATATGTCAATCTTCTATTAAAAATGTTTCAATAATAATTTTCAAAGAAATTGGAAGGAGCCAATGACTATGAATGATTGTTATTATTGAAAACCTTCCAATCCTTGACAAATATTCGGAGCATCATCAGTGAAGAGTGAACACGGTGTGACTGTTTCACAACGATTTATTTTTCTTCTTTCATTTAAAGCTTAGGCTCTTGCCTGTTTCGACCCTTGGCAGTGAATTAAATATTGGAATTATACATTACAGTATCTTTCAGAATTGGAATCAAGATTTTCTGTTAGCAGCCATCTCATATTTAATATTCTTTTGCTATTTTTTCCGAGGTCTACCTGAATTTCTTTCTCCTGGGTAATAGTTGAGAATTTCCAAGAAATCATTTCTGTTCGCATTCTGTTGATATGCTCTCTCCACTAGTTGCCTCATGATATAACCAATTCATTCATGTTTAAGGCATTTCTGCTGCCTGAACCTTGCTCTCTAGAGGTTTTGTGTTGATCCATGATTCACTTCCGTATAGAAGAACAGGGGCAGCAATGACTGTTTAGAAATTCATTATTGTTTCTTTCCTCGCTTTCTTGTTGAGGGTGTTGATGATTTTCTCACATATTGATTAGAATTTACCTATTTACTACTACAGTTGCAAACCAGTTGCGTCTGAAATTAATTTGCAATATTGAAACAAAACTTCTGTCCGCACACAGGTGTAATGGCAAAGGGATTGTTGTAAATCAGTTGCATCTATTTTCTCTAAAGCGGCCCATAGACGAACAACTCGGTTGCCAACTTGGTTGGCCATTGTCTCCCACAAACGGTCAACCTGTCTTTGCCAACTTCATTTACCGATCAACACTGTCAGTGTAATATACACAGCGCAAGTATTGTAGGCTACGCAGGAAATGAGCGATCTCTTGTCTTTTATTGTATTAGATGAGCTATGTGACGATGTTGAGGAATTGGTTGTTCCTGAAAGGAAGAGAAGAAAATTGTGGTCAAAGGAATGGTACTTACAACGTCGTGAATTTCCACATTCAAATTTATTAATTGAACTTTGCATCTCTGCGCCTGGAGATTTGAAAAACTTCTCGAGAATGGATAGTACGACCTATGATTATTTGTTGAATAAAGTGCGACCATTTATTGAAAAACAGGACACTATATAATGAGATGTGCAATTACATCAATAGCATGTTTTTATATTCCCAACACGTTTCTTCAAACTATCAACGTTTGAGTTTGGTTCTATTTGCTGATAAATTTCTAACAGCTTCAGCCAAGCATTTATTTTCTTATTCCTGTCTGAACACTCTTGATTTTACTTTCCATAGTTCTGGCAGTTCTTTTAAAGTTTCAAAATACTCTGTCCAGATAAGCTGATTTAGAATAGACATCACGCACTATGAAAATACGAATTTCAAAGCAACAAATTTCAGTAAAAATATGCCTATTTCACACTAAAAACTATAAAATGGATTATTAAACATGGAATATTCACATAAAAAGCAACCACACTTTGACAATACGAAACAAACAACTACGACGAACATGAAACTACGACTCCATTCAATTACTGAGCCCTAAGGTTGTGAACTGTGTTGTCAACTTCACCACAGATGCTCCTACTTGTTTGCCAACATTAAGTCAAAACTATTTGATCTCACACCAACCGTTGGACCAACCGGTCCCTACAACCGCCAACCTGCCCACAGACGTACAACATCTATTCCAACACAGCAAGTTGGCAACTAGGTTGCCAACCAAGTTGTTCGTCTTAATCCATGGTCTAAGTTGAGCCGCTTAATCCATCTCGTGCAACTGCATCGTTGCGCCCACGTTTGCGACTGGTTTGAAATTGGTCGAGAACTAAATAGGCCTACGTCATTTACGCCTTACCATTTGAATACATTGCTAAGGTTGCAAAACTGGTTTTTGAACCGCAGTAGCAAAACTGCGCCCTGTTCACTGAGCCTGGTTTCAGGCTGATTTCAGATGTGATTCAGGTTTATACTGGGTCTATAAGTAAAGGTGTGTATGAAGAAGTAAAAGGTAAAGTGGAAGATTCTGAAAAGAATAAAATACACTCCATTTTAAAGACATCAAGTTGTTGAATATTTAACATTGCACAATATCCTTCAACATTCTTCAATATCCTTTAACATTCTTCAAGAGGTAATAAGGGACACTCATACTTCTTTTAAATTTTGGGCTCACATTCAAGGGGAATTACGTTATTTTTGACTTTGTTGAATGTATTTGTAACAAAATACCGCTGGAGTAGGATTCAACCGTTATGAAACTGAAAATTTCAGATATAAGATTACTTCCAATTGAATGGATGACACGGCACTTGAAACTTTGTAAAACTATTGTATGATTAATACTCTTCATGAATTAATAAATGATTGATGGATTCTCACAATCTCTCAGAGAAGCGTACTTGTAAATGTATATTACTCTTCCGTGGAATTCTATAATTCACAGGGATTGAAATTTCAAAAGAACTATTGCTCTGGTTAGCAACAATATGTATTCAATTCGCGAGTAGAAAGTTTTAATGTAGTTGAAGAGTGGGAGAAATCTACCGACCTCTTAAATTTTATTCTTGACAAAGTTGAAAAACGTGCAGCGACTCTGAAAGCAGAGTTGCAACATTACCCAGAGGCCAGAAAGAGAAATAAATACTTCTCAGGCAGTCATACGCTTCCACGCTTCTTATTGGGGAGCGAGAATGAAATAAGAACAAAATAAAGCAACTCCGAAAACAGTTGGGTGGTGAAGCTACAAGCTTCCTTGGTAATGGGCCTGGTGGGCGTTCGCCATATTTTATTACTTCTGGACATTCCCTAGCATTATCCAAGTTCTCAATTCCTCAAAAGAAAATTGACGACCACGAATCTTTCGGGGAAATAGAAAGGGACATTTGAAGTATCAAGACAGAAAAAACTAGTCGAATATGTTCTCCCGATTTGGAATATTCAAAGAATTACTCCATTATTCAGGCTATTTAAATGTTATGAAGGGGCGTTTACATTGGTCAAGTTTTGTGTGAGATAAATGTGCTGTATTATGCAAACTTGAGGTCAAGTTTACAAAAACATAAACTTGAATCCACTATACCAACGTAGATCCTTCTTCAAGTTTTGTTGATTCAAGTAAATGTTGGAGGTGTTTAACTCTTGGATCCAACTTAAAGTTACAAACCAACTTACAAACGGGGAAATAAGATAAAATAAAGTCAGTCAATGTATAATATATATTAAAAAAAAACAACTGAATAGAGAAGTATGATGCGAGGAAAGAATGAGAAATAAAAGGAAAACTCTGAGATTTATTAGATTTCTCACTTCATAATTATATACTTTTGAGGTCATGGAAACTTGAATTCAAGGAAACTTGACCAATGTTAATGCAGCTTTATTGATCGAGTAATGGGAACTCCTATGGATAGAGTTTTAAAGCACGCAATTTCTTCTCACAAGCATAGATAGCAGCAAATTTGAATATTATCCACAAGTGAAGTCAGTTATGATGAGAGTATAACAGTAATTATCATTATTTTTTGGTTTCTGATTAATTGAAAATATCCAATATAATTCAATAAAACTCTTGCTCTAGCATCGGCTTGTAAAATTCAAGTAATGACTCTGGAACGTCATTTTGAAAAAATGTATATTCGGATCATAGCAACAAAACTTTCAATTCCCAGGTTTTTTGATACCTGAGTGAAATATCAAGGGGAGTAGGATATAGATTTTTATATTTTCATTTTCATAGGATACTATGATTTTTTAAATATTTTGAAATGTTCAATAACATGTTAATTCTGGATAACATCTCATAAATAATCTGAAAGTTCATACGATAGATAGCCTATCTCGATTTCTTCATGAATAAAAAAGGTACAAAGGTGGTTCAAAGGTACAATGTTTTGGTTTCTCGCATATGACTCGAAAACTATGTATCTTACGGAGATAACTGTTATATTCAAAATTAAAGCTTACATAGTTTTATACATAATGGCCCATATGAATGTAACCAGATCAAATGCTCATGAGCAAGGAGCATAAGGTTTTGCTCATGAGCAAAAGGTAGAAGCGAAAGCATTTGCTCATTTCTATATGAATAAGCTCTAGAGTAGGAATTAGAGGAATCGTTTGTAGTTTAATCAAATCCTATTTGTCAAATCGATATAAATTTTTTGCTATTGACTCTCAATCCCAGGTAGCTGAATCAATGCGACAGAGTGTTACAAGAGGTGTGCCGCAAGGATCCATTCTGGGTCCATTGCTTTTTATTCTTTAAACGAATGATTTGCAATCGTCAGTCCCAGTAAGGGTGAGTATCACATTATACGCAGATGATACAACAATAATCTTCAACAACAACCGCCTCAATGATCTGGAGGTGGAAGGAAATCTACAGACAAATTATTTTATACAATATTATAATGAATCATTATTGTCAGTGAATTAGAAAATATAGGAAAAATAATTGTGGACATTCCCGAAATAAAAAGTGATGTGTTGTACATAAATAAGGATATTGTGGTATTCAATAATGATGTTGCTATGCTTAAGAAACATTGTGATCGTCTTTCCAAGAAAAACAGCCAATTAAAGGTCGTCGTGGATCGCTTAGAGGGATTTTCAAGACGTAACAACTTGTTGTTCTACAACATTCAAGAGGAGAACGGGGAGAACAGTAACATATGCGAGGTCATAATCGAAGATATTATTCGGAAAAAATTGAATGTGAAAATATTCCATTCAAAATTGAATATGCCATACGACATAGAGCGAGCGCATAGAATTGGTCGTCGAACTGCAAACGGTAGGCCAATCATTGTAAAGCTTTTGAATTTTAAGAAAAAGTTAGGAATCTTGAGTCAGAGGCGGAGATTCAGAGACTGTAATATCGTAGTAGAAGAGGATTTCACGGCTCGCGTCAGAGGTACACGTAGAGTACTAAAAAAATTCTTGTCGATTGCTAGGAGAGATGGAAATCACGCTGTTTTACAATACGACAAACTTATATTAACGGTTGCCCTTACTCGCTGGATGAGCTGAGAAAAAAAATGAAAGTAGGAGCGGTCAGGATCTGAAAGGTGATGATGAGAATCAAATAAGGGTTTATTCATGTATGAACTCTGCTTTAGTTGAAGATGTGTCTTCGGCATCGGACCAAATTATAAATGACGAGACAATTCAGGTCATCCACGAAAGTCTATCACAAATATCTTCAATTCAAAATGAATCTATTAGTCAATTGTCTCAGACTGCGGCATCGAAATTGAAGATGGAAGCAAAAGCGCTCATCCACGTGGAAGGGGACAACCCAGTCAAGAAACCTAATCACAATGCGCGCCCGAGGATCAACTCAGATCGTACCCAGGAGTACCCAGGTTGCTCCGGTCTAATACGGCGGCAGCGGGGTCACAAATAAATGCGACAAAGTCCTGAGACCCCTGCAACAAAACCTTCTGGAATGAAAGCATGGCTAGCAGGAGGAAAAACCGTCACACCCTCCCGCCATAGCGCTACTTCGAGGAGCGGTCGGCGACTCTCACAATAGCAGACGGGGAAGACTGGAGAGAGCAGCCGTTCAGCAGTAGGCCTACTGCCAATCAGCAACGAAGCAGCTCGAACCAGAAGCGAGGAGTTGGAGGTAACAGGTAGAAAAGCAAACAAAGTCAAGGTGAGATCAACAGAGAATATTACAGAATAATTATTTAAAAATTCTATTTTGGAACTCTCATGGCCTTAAAAACTTTCTGAATTTAGATAAAACCCAAACGGAACAGTTCAAAAAAATTGATATAATTTGATTAAGTGAAACCTGGTTAGTGGACTCTTCTAATTTTAAGTTTCAGTCATTTAAAGATTATACCGTTTTTAGTACACCAGCCAAGAAATAAATAAATTCGAGAGGTAGGGCTAGTGAAGGTTTAATTATATCGATAAAAAGTAATTCAAAAGCATCCTTGATTGAGGCTAAGGACTTCATGCTTATGGTTAAAGTCAATTGTCCTGTAGGCAGTATTATTATTTGTTCAATTTACATGAAACCTGATATGAATTATGCGTGTTCTGTTAATGAGCCTCAAGATTGCCTATTGAAGCATGAGTTATTACTTTCATCTTTTCCGGTTGTGATTGGCGGCAATTTCAACTTGAGAATAGGAGATGTGGATCAGTGCCTCGAGAGCGAGGTATCCAACAACTCAGATCTATGCGCTGATAGAATATCACAAGACGGTTTTGCTTCAAGGAATGCTCAAAAATTGGTCAGCATTATGGAGGATAATTCATTTTTTGTCCTGAATGGGAGAAGTGGAAGTGATATTCTAGGTCAATTCACTTTCATTAATACTAACGGAAGTAGTGTGATAAATTTCGTCTGGGTGAACTTAGAGAGCTTTCCTTATATTTCAGATATGGAGGTTTCCGATTTAGTTCTGACTTCCGATGACCTACCGCTTATTGATTCTACCGAAATTAGTTCGGATAGGGTGATAGAGACTCTTTCGAATGAGCGTCAAACAAAGATCTACTGGAACGATTCATGTAAATCAAAATATAGTAGTGATTTCGTAGCGCCAAATTTATTATGTGATAATGTGGAAAATGTTTAGAGTTTGGCTGACAATTTAATAAAGGGTATCATAGAAGAAGCAGATTCTCTAGGCATGATGAAAAATGTTGTAAGAGTAACCGAGTTCAGAAATAAGCCCTGTTACGATGGGCATTGTAATGAATTGAAGAGGGAGTTACACAAAACATACAGAAATTATAAAAGTGGAACTCAAAATGAAAGCACACTAAATCATTTAATGAGCTGTGAAATGTTGTACAAGATTACAGTAGAACAGAAAAAGGAAGAATTCAATGATCATATCAGACAACAGTTTAAAAATGTTACAAACGCGAAAGAATTCTGGGGAACGGTACGGCTGGTCAGGGGGAAAAAGAATGCAGAATTTAACCACATTAACTCAGAGGAATGGGCGAGATTTTCTAGAGAAAAATATGAACCAACTACTCTTGGAAAGAATTGTATATTCTTCGATGTAAGACAACCACTCATCGATAAAACAGTAGATTTGTTAGAGTTAGAGAATAAACTGAGAAGGCTATAGAATGGGAGTACACCGGGCTTGGATATGATTTCATACGAATTTTTCAAATTTTTAGCTTTCAAAGGAAAAATTTTGATGATTCACCAATTCAATTCAATATTAGGGACGGGTGAAATTCCAACAAATTGGTCAAGGCTTGAAATATTCTTGTTGTTTAAGAAGGGCTGTAAACTGGATCCCAAGACCTACAGAGGTATAGCTATTGCGAATTGTATCCTTAAGCTTTTCACCGGCAGCATAATACTGTGGGCACTGTGGGCGGATGAGTGCGGAATTATGGTGGAGAGTCAGTCGGGATTCCGTAATGCATTGACAATATTTTTGTACTGGACACAATAGTAAAATATTATATGCAATTTGAAAAAAGGAAAGTATACACAATTTTCATTGATTATGAATCCGCTTTCGACTCCGTCCCTCATGATTGCCTTTGGGCAGAAATTGAGAGCACTTGGCATAAGTAGGAGAATTATTAACATCTTTCAAAACCTTGTGAAATGGTGCTTCCTGAGGGGTTATCTCCTATGATAGAGCCCCACGTTGTGAAGCCATATTATGTGAAGTTGTTAATTGTAAATCCTTCACAGATGATACGATGTTTCTGATATTTATAAGAGCAGTCTCTAAATTCCCTCTTTTGCGAATAAATTCACAAAAAATTAAGGCCGTCCGGCTCGCAAAATTACTGGGTTCATACCTCAGCTCTAGCTCAGTGGTAGAAACATGAATTTTATAAATACAAATAATCACCATAAGGTTCAGTGACCGGTGATTGGTAATTCTTACCGCTGCTTTTCATGAAGTTCTTGAAGAATACCAATACGGAAAATAAAAGAATATTTGATGACTGATTATCAGTAACCATGCATCACTAGAGAATAATAAGGACCAACTATAGTTGTTTCTAGTTGATTCTTAAAACGCTCGTCGTGAATACAAGTATTCACCAATATACCCTTTCAAAATTCCTTAGAACTTACAACGCCAGTTCTTGAAGCTCTCTGGATCCTTATATGATATAACTGGAACCCTATTAATATACTTTTTTAATATACTTGTTCTGGCAGTTAAAATGAATATCATCAAAGGATGATAAACATTGAGTGCTCTGAATAAGGTTAATATTACTTGATTCAATAATTTTAAGTGCTGCTAAATATTTGTTGATATTAAAACAGCTCAAACTGTATATCACGAGATGAGTTAGGATATAATAAAAAATTCTATGAGTTTGTATGCTGACATAAAACACAAAATATATTCCCATAAAAAATATGTGCATAAAATGTTCGATATATCTATAATTTACTTAAATAATCTATTTCAAAAATCTGAATAATTATCACAGGCTTTACTAGTATTCACAATAGTGAGTTTCAAATTCATAAATATATTATATTTAATACTGGTACTTAGACTTCCAATCAATACAAAATTCTGCAAATAAAAACCTGTTCGGTCTATAGGTTTGATATACTACACTTGGTTCAATTAATAAATTTATAATTAATAAATTAATATTCAAACATGAGATCTCAGGGATTTGTATGAATTCGGGCCGTGCGTGGAAGTAAGCTTCCTACATATATTAAATAAATTTATAAAATGTTCTTATGAACTATGTGATATTATTCAACACGTGGTGACCTTTTATTTTAATTCAAATTAATTGGAATAGCGCTTTTTTTTTTTTAATATTCACCCCACTGAACGTAGAAAAAACGAGCTCGTTGAATTATCACTCACTGAATTGAAGTTCTAGACGTTCTCGTGGATTGAATTAATTATTTCCGATAATTAATTAGGTAGGCTCCTTTTCGTCACTGCTGGGCTAACGCGTGATCCAGATTTTTATAAGTTTCTTTCGAATTAAAGCTATTTTATGGGAATCTTTACAAATTACGAACTCCTTGACAGCACTGAGTTCACAGATAATTAACATTCAATGCAAATACATTACATTTAAAAAAGGGTTTGGCTTAATAGTTCATTAAAAATTTTTAAAAGGAAGAAGAAAAAACCCTAAACTCCATGTGCATCCTCTCCGGTCGGGATCTTAAGCCAGAAGAAGGAGGTTTTCAGAAAAATTTGCCTCTTCCAAGAATAATTCTGTAAGCTACTCTCTGATTGGCCTTCAATTTAATAGACTCAATACAATTGGTTGCCTTGGGAATCAGGGCTTCCTCGGCTTTATAATAGAAAAAATTAAATAAAAAAGAATTCTTATACAAATGTATGGAGTGTTTATCTTAAATTGATTTCATAAATAAATCCTAACATGCGATGTTACTATATTCAGTCTTTATATGAGTTTTGTATACTCTTGATTTATCATGCTTTCTTAGATTATAATATCAATCATAATATCTGACAAGTCAAGTGTGTTCAGTAGTCTTGAATAACCAACCTCGATTGCCTTTGACTTTGTCTCGTTCACCTTTAGCCCATTATTACCAGCCCAATCAAGTCCTTTTTATCACAGTGTTTATAGATTTGCAGGTCATCTGCATATAGATGATATCTGGTGATTAGTAGAGAACTAGTCACGTCGTTTATGTATATGCTGAACAGTAGAGTACCCAAGACCGACCCCTGAGGCACTCCTCTATCTACACTGTGAAGAGACACCCTCCACTCTCACACTCTGACACCGACCCTGCAAGTAAGACCTTACCCATGCTACAGTGGTGTTTGAAAATCCCAATTTATGAAGTTTATACAAGAGGGTGGGGTGAAAAATGGAGTCAAAGGCCTTACTAAAATCAATTAATACTAGAACAGTCAACTGTCTACCAGCAACTCTCAGCAGAGCCGAGGTGGTACAGTGACCACTATGGAACCAATTCAATTCTATTCAATTTATTTCCTCAAAAAATCATATACATATCAGTTATACAAAATAACTAATAACAATAATAGTTATACAAAACAATTCCAGGAAATATATTTCCCCACTTAGACTATAAATCCGTGTGTGGGGAAAGAATTCCCATCTAGAAAAGCCTTAATAAATACAGGATAATCGAAATCATTCCTTGAAAAACTTTTAAATTTTACTTTTTTTCTAAACAAAAAATGAACTTTAATTAAACAGTAACTTCGAATGTAGAAAATAAAATAGGTTGAATCTATTACTGATATGGGTTGGTGCTATAAGGTCGAAAGAGTTAATAGAACCCTGACTGGAAATCGCAAATCAAACCCGAGTCATGAATGTACAGACTTATATTTGGGAGTGAGCAATAATCTCCAGTACCTTCGACAGGACAGGTTATTGCCTGATAGGCCTATAATCTGAGGGAGTTAGAGGGTTAGGAATTTTGTTGAGAGGAATAACAATAGAGCATTTCCAGTCTTCAGGAAAAACTGAAGTCATTAGTGAGGTGTTAATTAGATGGGTTAGGAAAGGAAGAATCATGGGAAGAAGGATTTTCAAAAACTTGATAGGGATAATATTAGCTCCAACCGCATTAATTTTCATTCTTCTAATAGCTAGAAAGACCTCCTGCTCAGTAACTCTAGAAAAGTAGAAGTCTTCATTCGATTGGATTCCTGGTAAGGAATTATAGTAAGCACGGGCTTGGTCCAAACCTACAGGGATATCAGTGGAAAAGTCATTGAGAGCATCAAGTGAGTGAGCAACGGTCGGTGGCTGCCTCTCTTTGCTGGCTCTAATCCCTCTCAGAACTCGCCATAATGATGATGTTGATGATCTCTTAGATGATATCAAAGTTTGGTAGAAGCCAGCCTTTGCATTCCTGATCATTTGCTTACACGAGTTTCGTAAGTGCTTGTAATGAATAAAATCATCAGGAATCTTGGACTGCCTTGCCTTCTTACACCAATAATCATGATCACGCATCAAATGACGTATTTCCTCAGTGAGCCATGGAGCTGGGTCTCTGGTCACTCTGCGGGTCTTGAGAGGGACGTGTTTTTCATAAAGGAAGAGGATATTGTCATTTATTATATTCAACATTTGATTTACATCATTAGTATTGAAGATGCTCGGCCAATCGAGATCGAATGTATCATTACATAGATTAGGAAGGTTAATATTGTTGTAATCTCTGTAGGTAATAATTTTCGGTTTAGGTTTAGGTCGCTTAATGTTGTAAACAAGGTAGATCAAGTCATGTGCTGAAAGTCCTGGGAAAGGGATTTGCCTATGGCTCACAGCGGATTTTTTATCAGCGATGGCTACGAGATCTAGAAGCGTGTCCGAGGTGGATGTATGGTGAGTAGCTTGGAGAGGCAGCAGGGTCATACCATTCGCAAAGAACATAGTAGTCAGTTGCACCTTGTCATGAGTGTCAGGTCCAAGTAAGTCAGTATTAAAGTCAGCCATGATAGCCACATGTTCATAGGGCACCATCAGCTCTAAAAGTGCCTCCTCAAACTCAGACATGAAGCCAATGTGAGGCGGCCTGTAGCATACCGCGATCAACATTTTAACACCATTGCTCTTAATTTCAAAAAACATATATTCAGGCCTTGATGCACGAGAATTATCAGACGAAAGTTTATGTACAGGGAGCAGAGCACGTTTGATGTACGTGGCAACCCCGCCGACATTTCTGATCAGAGAAATGGATAGAAAAGATGAAGGTGTTTGATACCGTTGTCATTCTATCCTGCCTATATGGTTCAGAGGATTGGGGTTTGAGCTATGGAGAAGCAATAGAGAAAGCACATTTATTCCTCTAGAAACGTCTGCTGCTGCTGATCTGGTCGAAGCCCAGTTGGAGTGTCAGATTGGAGACTGGTAGGCCGAAACTCAAGCTTCATGTCTTTGAAAGATGCCTGTCATGGTTGATCAAAGTTGTAGACATGGCAGAGTCTAGGTACCCTCATGTGTGTTATCGTCTTCTATTAAAAACAAACTTCGATGGTAATTGGATGTCTTATAATTATGAAGAGGGAGTTAGAAACGGTTCAGTTACAGGGATTCATGGACAGAATATGGATTTGTTCCAGGGATTTATGGACGGAATACGGAAATGTTCAATTGTATAGTTGTGATTCATAATGACTGTACTGTATTGAACAAATAAAAAATATCATTATTATTATTATCTACCTTATGCTCCTGAACTATGGAGCAAATGCTCACGTATTTTAAAGATTTTTCATCAGCTGATTCGCTTTTGTTGCCTTAGTTTGTTTTATAGCTCACGGAAGCGCTAAATATGCAAGTAGGGGGCACCGCTTGTGTTTGCGTCGTCTGCTCTGTTTTCTATTTATGAATAGAGTTTTAGGTTAGTTGAGTTCAGAATTTTGAAATAATAGCGTGAAAATATGTCATCTCCATAATAATCATTAGCATATTCTTATAATATCAATAGCCTTCTTATAATTGTCTACACTCTCATCTTCCAAAATGCCTATTTCCTATTTTGTGATGGCTATCTTTATATCTTTTGTATTTATCCTTTTGTAGGAATAATAGTGATATAATATCATGGTTGAATCTAGAAAGAGTTTTATAGTTCTCAAATATTGGTTGTGATCGTATCTGGTATAGTTTCCTCTTCCTCATACGAATTAGTTGAGCCATTTTACTATGAGCAAAAGGTAATAAACTGCTCGAGACTAAACTCACCTTTTTTAAAGCATTTGCTTCAAAAGTTGAGCAAATGCTCTAGTTTATTCATACAATTTTGAGTATAAGCTTTTTCTTTTGAGCAAATGCTCAAACTACTTTTTGATGAGCATGAGCAATTATAGGTTTTGCTCAGGTTTATTCATAGAAAATGAATCAAATGCTCCATATTTTATAACTATAAGCAAATGCTCAACTTTATTCATATGGCCCATTATCATAGCCACCTCTAATACAAGGCCCTGGCCTACGATATTGCAACGTCGCAGTGTAGGCCTAGAATCTGATGAATCATGTATTGTAATCATGGTAGAAAAGATTTGAAAAAATACCAGCTGCTTTTTCACCAATCATGTATTAGATCCTAGGCCTACAGTGCGATATCACAATATCGTAGGCCAGGGCCTTTCATTAGAGGTGGCTATGATATTCATCTTTCAACTTTTCCTATATCTTTCCTAGTTTTTGAGATATCCGCTCTTGAAGGTGTGGTCTGGCCAGAGAATTCGAATTGTAGCGCCAGAATGCCAGACTGCAGTTCTGTCAATAGTAGGCTTGTGTTTGCACCAGCGCAGACCATCCTGCTGCTTTGGCCTTGTCGTCCTAGTTTAGTCTGTCTTGTTTCGTCAGCCCGTCTTGTTGCAAGACCAAAATTTTGTTTGTCATGTAATTTCGATCAGAAATTTCTTGTAAATAATTGTTTGAGTGTCATGTGTGTGAATTATGAATATAACAGCGTAAATAGTATTCAATTGAATTAATTTGAATCGGATTTGAATTTATAAAGAATCCAGTTTGAGCTTTGTTCAAAACACAGTGCATAGCCTGCAAGTTGAACGCAAAAAGGCAGCCCGGAAGCCAGAACCTGTCTTTTCTCAGATTTCGTCCCACTCTGAATCTAACCAAAACACCTAATAAAGGCTTCGAAGGGCAAGTGGCCAAGATTGGAATAAATCTGGTGAGTTTTTGCTCTTTTTTTATTGTTCATTAATGCAGAGTTTAACTGTACAAATAACCTGGCTCAAATTGAAGATTAAATTTTGCCCCTTGTTTGTATTTGATTATTTAAATAGTAAATTACAGTCCTCTGGTAGCTCTAGCCTGAGCTTTGTTCAGAACATTTTATGAGCCGGGATGAATTTAAATTTGTAATTTGTTGATTAATTCACACACATTGGATTTGAGCAGTTTCGTATTTGTCCAATGTTGGCATGTTGAGAATGGTCTGATCCATGCTCAACTTAAGTTTTTTGTAGCCTTGTTCTAAGAGCAAGATTTCTTGTCAATTTGTATTTGCCTGAAATTAAATTTATTTCAGTTTAAATTGTAATTTCCTAAAACTGGGCTCATTGTGCTCTTTTTCAGGAATTTGTTTGTTTGTTGGAATTTTCATTGTCCATTTTTTATACATGATAGTGAAGGTTAATCACCAGAAGGATTTTGTTTGTTCAATTCAACAAGTTATCGTTTGTTTGTGAGTTGTTGGAAGAGCATTATCTAATCATATAGTTTTGTCTTCAGCAATAACTTATCTTGTGAATTGATAATCAAAGTTTAACTTTGATAACTTACTAGTCGTGATTTTTCCTTTCATCTAGTTTTTGAACTCATTCTTGTTTTATTGTCTGTTGTTTGTATTGTCGGGGCTGAATTGTTCTGTGTATGAGTTCAAGATGGAGAAAAAATTACAGAAACAAATCAGGGTGCATCGCGCTAAACTGGAACAATTGTATGCCAGATTGCAAAGAATTTATGACCTGTCTAAAAATGTCTCTGATCCAAAAGTTGCTGAGCAATTTTCAATCTTGTATCCTCGGGTGTCTCAGACCATTTTGGATTATGAAAAGACAGAATTAGTGGTTAATGAGTTGGAACTTGAGTTGAATAAAGATCATGTTGTAGCATTCAACGACTCACACCTAGATCTGTTTCAGTATATTGAAGTAGCGGCTAACACTCTCAAACAGAAAAAGGCGACTGTTGCTATTGCTCAATCTTCGGCAGCTACAGCAGTTAGTTCACAGCCGGTCGTGTCCGAGTCAGTACTGCCCAAAATCGACCTTCCGAAATTTGATGAGAACCAGACTCAATGGTCGGTGTTTTATGAACTATTTGAGGCATTGGTACATGACAACAAGAATTTGAACGATCAGCAGAAGGTCCAATATCTTGTAAGTAGACTTACTGGACAAGCAGCAAATATTTGTCGTCATTTGCCACCATTGGCCAACAATTATCAAATAATTTGGCAGGCATTATTGACCCGCTATAACGATCTACGGGCGCAAGTCGATGCCTATTTCAAACAAATTTTTGAATTTTGTCCAATAAAATCAGAATCAAAGGCAGGTTGTATTGCGATCTTGGATGGGTTTTGCCATTCAATCAATGCATTGAAGAGAATGCGACTCATTGATTTGTCAGACTCGATATTCCTCTATCATGGCTTGAGATTGCTGAATCCAAGTTCTCGTAGAAATTTTGAATCGGCCATCTGTGACGAGGCTATGCCAACTTATACCGATTATGTCAAGTTCATTGAAAAGCAAATTGAAACTCTTCCTTCTGATGAGAAACAGACTGAATCGTTTAATATGAAGCACAAAAAGGATAATAAATCAAAGGTGTTCGTGGTTCAATCTAATGATTCATCTAACGATGCATTTAGTAAAAAGCCCAATTGTCTGAAGTGCTCAAAACCGGGTCATCGGTTAGTAGATTGTGCAAGTTTCTTGAAAATGACTCCTTGGGATCGTTATTGTTTGAATGAAGGAAAGTTTTGTTGTTTTCGTTGTCTTGATGTGGATCATTTGAGTAGAAATTGTTGTGGTAAAACTCAGTGTGCTCAATGTCGAGAATCTCATCATTCTTTATTGCACTTTTCCAGATCAAGTTCCAATGAAGGTGTTGCGTCCTTGTCGAACTCCAAGGCAGGTGGCACATCACCTATTAGTTGTTGTTCTACATCCAATGATGTAGAAAATTCGACCATTGTGTTGTCGACCGTCACTGCACATGTTTGAGATTGTAATGATCAGCTTTGTGATGTTCGTTTCTTGGTTGACACCGGGAGTCAGTGTCATTTTGTTACAGCCAAATTGTGTCAGCTTTGAGACTACCATTCCACCCCATGAAAACCGTTGTTCATGGATTCGGTGGTGGTACTAGTGAAGTTCGAGGTCGTACTTGTGTGTCGATTCAGTCGAAGTTGGATCCTACCATCAAGTTTTCGATGGATGCCACAGTGGTAGATAAAATCATCAACAAGTTGCCTTCTTGTGAAATCGACAGATCCATACTTCATCATCTTGAAAATCTCACACTGGCTGACGACAAATTCTACCTTCCTAGTAGAATAGATGGCATCATTGGTGTGGAGTTAGTTCCTCACTTGCTACGTGGGAGTCCTAGTACAGGTGAATCGCATGAATTGATGACTGTTAATAGTGTCTTTGGTCACATTTTGATGGGGAGAGCGCCGATTCTCACTTCAACAACGAATGTGTTGAATTGTTTTACAGCCATCTGTAGTCCATTCGTTAGTAGTCCATCGCTGGATAGTTTTGTGGAACGTTTTTGGGAGTTGGAATCGTGCCCTGCACCAAGCTGTCAACTGAAACCGGAAGAGTCGGAGTGTGAGGTAATTTTTCGGAGGTCTGTACATCGTGTGAATTCTTGTCGTTTTGTTGTTGCCTTGTCATTTGCGGAGCCGCCCAGCAGCTTGGGAGATTCGTATGCTGTCACCGAACGCAGACTGCTGACTTTGGAGAGACCACTAGAGCTTGACAGCAATACTCGTATTTCATATCATGGAATATTGATTGATTACCTACGTCAGGGTCACATGTCGTTTGTAGCAGATCAGACAGACCGAGGTGTTTACTACATACCGCATCATGCCATCATGAAAGCAAGCAGCACTACCACGCCCATCCGAATTATATTTGATGCTGGTTCCAGAACATCATCTGGTTTGTCATTGAACCAGGTTCTTCATGCTGGTCCCAAATTGCAGACTGACATTTTTGTTTTGTTAGTTAATTTTCGTTTGTCCCCAATCGCACTAACTGCTGACATTAAAAAGATATTAGTGGAGGATTCCTGCCGTCGTTATCAGCGTGTATTGTGGAGATTTTCGCCGGAGGATCCAATCGAAATTTATCAGCTAAATTGTGTTGTTTTTGGTGTTTCAAGCTCTCCATATTTGGCGCTTTGCACCGTCCACCAGCTTGACGAGGAGGATGGAAATCGTTTTCCGGCAGCCAAGGCGAGAATACCAAGAGACATGTTCATGGACGACTTAGTCACATCTGTTGCCACAGAGTCAGAGGCCGCGGAGCTGTATCGTCAGTCCAAGCAGCTGTTTGAGGGAGGAGGTTTCTCGCTCACAAAGTAGACTTCAAATTCACCATCAATATTGGAGTAATTCTCGGAGGAAGAGTAATCGTTTTTGTACAAGGATTTTGAAGCAGACAACTCCTTGGCTATCTTGGGATTGAATTGGCAACCTAGTACTGATCTGTTTCAGTTTTCAGTCAAGAGTGGTGAGGTCGTTGCTACTAAGCGTTCTATTCTGTCAGTGATGGCTTGTATCTATGATCCACTTGGTCTCTTGTCACCGTTTACATTATTTCTAAAGTCTCTTGTCCAGAAACTGTGGAAATTAGGAGTGGATTGGGACGAGAAGCTGCCTGAGTCTATATGCACTCTTTGGGAGAATTGTCGAAAAGAGTTGCCTCTATTGTTGAAATTTGCTGTTCCACGTCACGTTGGTTTGTTTCAGGATTCTCACATGAGTTTGATTGGTTCTTGTGACGCATCATTGTCTGGTTATGGTGCAGTTATCTATGTGAAGTCGCAGAAGGAGAGCGAGGAGCCAAGAGTTGTATTATTGTGTTCAAAGTCCAAGGTAGCACCATCTAAAGTTGTTTCAATACCTCGTTTGGAGTAGTGTGCGGCACTCTTGTTGGCAGAACTCATGAATTCATAGTCACTCTTATTAGTGAACGTTGTCATGTGTCTCGTATTGTCGCACTCTCTGATTCTACAGTCACCTTGTGTTGGATTAATGCTCCATCCGTGAAATGGCAAACTTTTGTTGGTAATTGCATCGCAAAAATACAGGATTCTTGTATACAGGAGTGGATGCATGTTGCCAGAATTGAAAATCCCGCTGACTGTTTGTCTAGAGGTTTATCACCAGATGAGCTTGTGAATTTTCCGTTGTGGCTCTCAGGTCCATCATGGATAGCAGAGGACGAATGCGATTGGCCCGTCCGAGCTCAAATGGAAATGATCGTGGATCCACCGGAGGCGAAAAAACCGTCAGTGTTGACAGTCACGAAATCTCCTGATTGTAACAGCAATGCAATATATTCATTGATTGGTCGTTGTTCGGATTATGGTCGTCTTTTGAGAATTGTAATTCTTGTTCTCAAATTCTTACAAATCTTACCCCAATCAGAAGAATCAGATTTCGATGTTGCTGAGAGGTATCTATGTAAAGTGGTACAGAAGATACATTTTTCATCTGAATTTGTGCAATTAGAGAAGGGAGAAGATTGTTCTATGCGCCTACGTCCCCTGTCTCCATTCATTGATAGAGGTGTGATTCGCTTCGGCGGTCGTTTGTCTCATACTGGACTTGAATTTGAGACTTGTCATCAGATGATCTTACCAAAATCCGACGCTTTCGTATCAATGTTAATTGATTATCATCACAAGAAGAATTGTCATGCTGGACCTTCGTTATTGTTGTCCTTGATCAGACAGAAATTCTGGATACTGTCTGCTCACTCTAGTATTCGTATTTGTGTTTTCAAATGTAATTATTGTTGTTTCCATATTCAACCTAGTAACAAAATTATATCCACTCCCAACTTAATAGTTGTTGTGATTGTTGCATTTTTTCTTTTGTGTTGTTTTTTGGTGTTGGTGATTTGTTCTTTTTGGCATGTCTGGATTTTTCCTTTCCTTGGTTTTTTCTGTTTTGTAACTTGGCTGGAAAATAGTTTTTCAGAGGCGGGGGTATTGTCTGGCCAGAGAATTCAAATTGTAGCGCCAGAATGCCAGACTGCAGTTCTGCCAATAGTAGGCTTGTGTTTGCACCAGCGCAGACCGTCCTGCTGCTTTGGCCTTGTCGTCCTGGTTTAGTCTGTCTTGTTTCATCAGCCCGTCTTGTTGCAAGACCAAAATTGTTAATGTCATGTAATTTCGATCGGAAATTTCTTGTAAATAATTGTTTGAGTGTTGTGTGTGTGAATTATGAATATAACAGCGTAAATAGTATTGAATTGAATTAACTTGAATCAGATTTGAATTTATAAAGAATCCAGTTTGAGATTTGTTCAAAACACAGTGCATAGCCTACAAGTTGAACGCAAGAAGGCAGCCCGGAAGCCAGAACCTGTCTTTTCCCAGATTTCATCCCACCCTGAATCTGACCAAAACACCTAATAAATGCTTCGAAGGGCAAGTAGTCAAGATTGGAATAAATCTGGTGAGTTTTTGCTCTTTTTTTATTGTTCATTAATGCAGAGTTTAACTGTACAAATAACTTGGCTCAAATTGACGATTAAATTTTGCCCCTTGTTTGTATTTGATTATTTAAATAGTGAATTACAGTCCTCTGGTAGCTCTAGCCTGAGCTGTGACATTCTTGAGAAACGTTTGCCTCAAATTTTTTTATATTCCTGCTCTTATAACTTTTCAAAAATCAATGGGCTTGATGGAAGAATATCTCGGGAACTGTTGAGAATATCACAAAATTTCATTGAACAAAAAGTGTATTTATCAAGCTTCATTCTCAAATAGTTTGTTATGTTGGTTAAAGATATGTTCTCAAGATATGAGCGCTGAAGCAAAACGCTGAAAGAATACAACTTTTAAACCACCCTCATCCACTTAACACATAAGTTAGGAATGGGGAGTTTTATATGTTCTTCTCGCAACACTGTTTTCAACAAAGTCAAAAATTGTGTTTAAAACATTCCCTTTAAATTCTTTTATCAATTGGTTGTAACCAACCTTATTTGAGATTACTCAAATAAAACTGCTTAGCACTATGCTGGTCATGAGAGCCAGTGAATTTTGGCAATCTTGGTTGAAAGAAAAGAACATAGCCAAAGTTCAATTGAATATTATATATTTTTCATAATAAGAAAATGAAATATACTTAAATATTCATAACAGATTTCAAAATAATTGAGTTACATAATTTTGATATTAAAAATAATTAAATTACAACATTTCTTATATTAAAAATAAATTTACAAATTCTATATGAGAAACCTGGGTATTGGAAATTCTGTTGAAGTGTAGAGAAATGCAGATATAAGAAGTTTAATTCATTATAAAACAAGATGTGAAATGAGATGTTTTGCTTACGGCACTGATTGTAGATTGAAATATAACTTGGTATAATTAATACTTAAACTCTTTTGTTCCATGTCATGGTGTTTTTCCTTCAAGTCCTGTCTTATTTTGTTGGAGTAACATCAAATATTGTCCTCATCCATAATTTGTATTTCAAAAATCCATGTAAATTATTTAAAGTAAATGAAAAACCCAACAGGGTTATTACAAGATTCAATCAGACATTAGATGATAATTATATATGCTTCCTTAGTATAAATGAAGAAAATAAAAAGATAAAAAATAATACACAAAAGTTCTAACGGTACATTCATTGTACCAATAAAAATTTCATTAATTGAAATGGATTGTTAGGTCTCAGTCAGAAAAACAAAAATATTTGTCACCAATGGTACTATCAGTCAATGATAAATATAAGACCATGTTGTCAACCAGCTGATAGAAAAATGAAATTAGTTCTTAGCGATTATATGTATTATCTATGTATTTAATTAGAGTCCATATATTTATTTAAGTGTTATATATTATTTATGTTATCACAAAACCCTCAACAAGTCAAGTTACCATGATATTCTGTAGACCAAAGAACTGACAATGTCGTACCTGAGAGAAAGATTATGTGAGACCTAAGAAGTAATATCATAAATAAATGGAGCTCATAGTGGGGGAAGAATGAAGTATTTATTGTAATGAGAGTCAAGGATAGTTGTGGAACAAATTGTAATAGAAGCAGTTGGCAGTGCTGTTGAGCGGCAGGCTCAAAAAATTGTTGTATCATGGCATTAAGTGAGAGGAGATGAAATTGATGTTAAATTTATTGTTGATAATTATTTGTGAGGAGAAAAATGTTTTTAAGGAAAGAAAGTATGGGGGGCGTATGCAGATAGAGTCTGTATGTTATTGTGGAGATGTGATATCATTATATGGAGTGTTTAGATGGAAATTCATTTAAGGAGTATTGGAATTTGTATTGAAAACACTCAATTCTCAAATATTTTGAATTCAAATTCGGGGGCATTTGTCTAATGGTACATTTTGATACCAATAAAAATTTCATTAATTGAAATGGATTGTTAGGTCTCAGTCAGAAAAAGAAAAATATTTGTCCCCAATGGTACCCCTAGTGGAAGAGATCCATAAAAATCGATAGAAAAACTCTATTGATATCAATACGTGCTCATGGATATCAATAGAAATCCATGGATACCAATAGAAATCACTGTAAATACAGTCAATGAACTTAAATTGATATCACTACAAGTTTAGTGATATCAATAGAAGTTCATGGATACCAATAGAAATCATGGTAAATATAGTCAATGAACTTATATTGATATCACCACAAGTTAAGTGATATCAATAGGAGTCCATGGATTGCGGTAATTTTAAATGCAGTTTAAAACTGAATAATTTTGGCAGATTTTCAATTTTCCCAGAACAATGTATTTTTGATGACTGATTCGGGTGTAGGAGTTAATTTCCAGCACTTTTTGTTCTATGTGAAAATCCTGTCAGACGTGCCGTTAACGTGCTACTGACGTTTGAAATTTAAAAAAAAATTTGGTTTATCATGAAAAATTCTGAAAAAATTCATGGACGTTTCTGTTCATATTATCAACCTTGTCCTAGAATTCAAAATGATTCCATTCAAAATTGGAAAAGTTATAACACTTTTTCAAATTAGATCACAGTTTATGAGGAAAATCATGCAGTATCCGGAATTATACTCACACAGACTTTGAAATGATTTTTGGGGTTTCAATTCGAATAATAACAACCTACTATTTTATTGTTTCCAACATTATTTCAGTGTCAAGCACAAATGTCCCCCCATAAAAAATCAATAATCTCCACCTGAAATTAATATCAAATGTTTTAATAACAGTAACATTGTCAATTATTTTGAAATTGCCACCATTACTATGGTATCAAATGGAAATATCGATATATTTTCAATAATATTGATACTGTGAAATGGAAATATCAAAGTCTCAACAATCGATATATCAAACTAATTCTAACTTTTTTCCCGGGGAAAACTGATTTTATTGCATTCAAAAATGTAGAAATCAGGATTTTATTCTACTTTTACTCATTTAAACTATGTCATTTGAATAACGCATTTCCAAACAAACTGGCTCAAAAACATCGGTCTTCATAGCTCTACTCTCTCTCAATCGATGCGCTCTCTCACACATCAGTCTTCTCTTTCTAGAGAAAGAAGTTCATTACTTCAGTAGCACCACTATCACAATTGACACGCGCACTCACTCTCACATCAGTCTTCTATTCCTAGAAAAGTCCATTATCATTATTATTATTATTATTATTATTATTATTATTATTATTATTATTATTATTATTATTATTATTATTATTATTATTATTATCATTATTATTATTATACACTGCATTGTCTACTCATTCTGTGGCTGCTCTAATATGACTGATCTGCTTTTGAGTGACCTGGCTATTATAGATGGTATTCTATTGCTTCAACAGTCTCATCAAAGAACACTTCATTTGACTAATTCTTCTAAATCGACATACAAGTTCATTAATATATGAGTGCACTATCTATATACTAAAAGCGGAATGGCACTCACTCACTGACTGACTTACTCACTCACTCACTCGCAGAACTAAAAATCTACCAGACCAAAAACGTTCAAATTTGGTAGGTATGTTCAGTTGGCCCTTTAGAGGCGCACTAAGAAATTTTTTGGCGATATTTTAACTCTAAGGGTAGTTTTTAAGGGTTCAAAGTTCGTCTTTTAGCATGTATATTCTTCTTATTCCGAATTTATTAAACTTGAATTAATTTATATAGCGCTTTAATCAATTCCCCAATTCACTGTTAAAAGCCTTCTTAAAATGAGCTCATTTAAGACAAATTTTTGCACTCACAATAATGATGTTCTTGAAGGTCTTGTAGAGTAAATTAATTATTTCCAATAATAAATAAGGCAGGTCCTTTTCGTCTCTGCTGGGCTCGCACATGGTCCAGATTTCTTATAAATTTCTTTCAGTATTAAAAATATATTTATGGGAATAAATTACAATTAAGAACTCTTCAGCAACACTGAGTTCACAGATAATCAGACATTAATTACAAATTTTTTCACATTGGCATGAGTTGAGTTGACTTTGTTAGGTTGGCACCAGGTTGAGATTGAAATGCATTATCAAGGACCTCCTAAATACCAATTCATCCAGTACCTCCTAAATACATATTTAGGAGGTCCTGATTTATCGAGGAAAATTGATTGGGTACTGCTACTTCAATCAGAGCTATTCCTGGGAATATTATATTACTACTAGCCATCAGGCTTGCTTCGCTCGCCATATCCGTCAAGCAAGGGGGCTCCGCCCCCTGGACCCCTGACTGGA
The DNA here is from genome assembly GCF_014356525.2 of Nilaparvata lugens. NCBI lineage: Eukaryota > Metazoa > Arthropoda > Insecta > Hemiptera > Delphacidae > Nilaparvata > Nilaparvata lugens. The sequence goes on from NC_052507.1 coordinate 43,194,010, forward strand.
TTTTCCAAGAATGAGATCAGCAGGCTCGTTTCGCTCGCCTGCATTTTTCATTTGTGCATTTTTATCATATGTTAGGACGATCCAATCGGGGGTACAGACTAAATGTCTGGCTAAACGGATATGGCGAGCAAAGAGAGCCTGACAACTAGTATTATATAGATACAGTAAGTGCTGAAGGCTGTTAATAAAATGGTTTGTGCATGGACAAATAAAAATCATGATTCTTCATTCTTGAGATTTAAATATATTTATTTTGATTCTAGATAGGAATTAATTTTTCCAGTAATAATATTGTTTGGAGTACAGATCAATATTTCAATGTATTTATGTATATTATCAGGGAAAATCACAAACAAAAAATGATTCCAATAATATAATAAATCAAACTGGTTTTTATTATCCATGATAACATGAAACAGCTGTTATATAGCTAAGGTGAACGTTATATTTTCGAGCTCAAAATTTAAGTGGTTTTATTCTTTATTTTGTGAATTTAATGTTTTTTCATGTTTTTACAAAAGTTTTACTATCAAAATTTAAAATTGTTTGTTTTATTCTAATCTATACTCTCAGATTGTGATTTGGTGTAGAAAATTGAAATGGACATAACCTATGTATAATATTTGCACAATTTGAAACTGAATGAGGAAATTGAAAAAGTTTTGGGCAATAACCTGTTTTTTCTATCCCGATCATTATATTGTTTGTGGTAATCTAATAATAATAAATAATTAACAGGGCACAAAAATTCAATCATACAATGCTAAAATATATTATAACGCTACAATGATTCATAAGCATAGTTTTATTCAGAAGCAAAGTACTTGTGACTGTATTTGCACGATTCAGAACTGGGCTAATATACGGTAGCAAATTTACGAGAAGTACCTAATTCCTGATCACCAAAACAATGCAGATCACCATGTACAACGCCTGTAAACAACTGAACAATGGACAGTTGATAACTGTCTATTTTTCTATTTTATAAACAATCGAATTCATTCTGTCAATTATAAATTTAATAGAATCTACCGCGCATGCGCCAGCAGTCGCCTAAACCCAAAAAGTTTGATTCATATAAGCATAATCTATTCAGAAGCAAGTATTTGTGATTCTGCACGATTCAGAAAACATTCCAAACAAGAAGATCATCAGTCGTTACAATATTGACCCTATTGAACCCCCCCTCACTACAATGACAAGGACGCAGTCTGCGCAATCTCCCCCCCCCCGCGCCCAAACTTTACCACTCCTGGACAATGACGATGTACAGTGTCATACTGTACATTAGTTTTTGCATTTCACCTTCCTTCCAATTGAATACTTGTACCCTATTACCACTTCAAAGAAGTAAATGTAAATTAAAAAAAAAAGTGAACAGAGAATTGGCTTATCTTGGAAATCTTGCAGTATACTAAAGTATTTTTTATTGCAGAATTTTCGTTGAAGCATGAACTATCATTCATTCATATTATCCAATAACTTACTTTTTCTCGAAATTTAGGAATGATTGGTGTTTTCTAATTACAGTATAAGAAAAAAACATGTAAATGAAAAAAACATTTTATTTATTGCGCAGACAAGAAGACAGGCAATATCTCATTGAACAAGAACAATCAATTGTTTGGACACCGAAAACCAGTTTTCCGTTCTCCGGTGTGAGTGTGTGTACTCACAATCATAGCAGTTGGGACTGTGTTAGTGAGTTTGACCACACTTTTTCGAAAGGCTAGTAGGGAATTGAAGCTTTCCCGATTCAGAGTTCTTTGCAGGTACTTCGTTCTAGCGTGTTTCGGACGCTATTTTCCAACCGATAATCATGAAATGGTACCAAATTGTTCAGAAAGATTTGGACATCTGGCGCCGTACCGCCAAATTTTGATATCACTTATCAATTTTTTCCTATTGAACGTCAAACTTTGCCAAATTTTCTCCAAGTTCATCGAATTTTAAAGTCATTTATAGTTGGAAAATTAGAATTTGGCGGTACGGCGCCAGATGTCCAAATCTTTCTGAACAATTTGGTACCATTTTCATGATTATCGGTTGGAAAATAGCGTCCGAAACACCTAGAACGAAGTGCCTGTTTCAGCCCTTTTTCCGAATTATAACATTGCTCTTAATAGTCGATAATTATTATTTATTGATGTATTGATAATATTATATCGACATTTTGGGTTTATCGATAGTTATGATCATGATGATGCGTGCACTAATGTATTTTGCAACGGACCAACAACGGTTTTTGGATTTGGAATGAGTTTCATAGTCTGTAATTTTTGTGATTTTATCCAGGAAATATAGGTAAGTCGAGTGATTTTGTTTTTATTGATGTACCTTAAAATGGAAGAAAAATTTATTATAGGTCTAAATACTTATATATTTAAATGATAATCTTTTCGAAAGACTATTATAGGCCACGCATAACATAACCTCGTCGTAACACAACACTGAATACCGTATTATTAAGGCATAACTTGATAATAATAAGAGAAAAGCCTCTTTAATTTATCATTGCTGGAAATAAGATGATTATTATTCTAGGCAGACACATTCCAGGGTTATATGCTGGTACATATAAATTTAAATGTGTAACAAAACTTTTTATTCAGCCTAGCCTAATTAATTGAGGTTACCACAAACTAATCTACACTCATTTTATCATAATAACTCAATATCAATAATATATGACTGTGGATTGATAGATTAAAATTCATTCAGTTGTTTCCTGGACCGGCAGGCTTTATATAAACTTTTTCAGCAAGTAATTGATTCATTTATTTATATCAACAGCTTTATATCTTACTCCAATTTAGAAAAATCTATCGGTGTAGTCCTCTCATTTTAGCAATATATATTTTATATAATAAGAAAGAGTAAGACTGTGTGTTTGCAAAATGTTGTGTGTTTTTCCAATTTTCTAGTCAAAAAGTATTATTTGAAATATGTTTATTATAAGTTAACTTTTGTTTCATCTCTGATAGGAGCTGTGGTGATGAAATTTTCCAACACAAGAAAAATACATAGAAGCAGTACAGTGATCAAATACTGGCTGAAGTCTCCAAAAACTCGGTTTACCAGCAAAGAGAAATCTAAGTAAGTCTCAATTTTGATTAATTTAAAACAGAATATAAAGTCAAACAATTTTTTCTATGGGTGATGTCCACATGAGCTCTAGGCTTGTGCTAATCATTATAAGTTAGTAATCATACGGGTGAGTCATATGTAAGGGAACCTTTCAATAAATTAGAGACTGTTGTTGATATGATACTGTAGCTTTCAGGATATGTTACTGGTCAAATACTCTAACTCTTGACATACGGTACAACTGAATTTCAACCCCTTCATAAGGGGTTGACTAGGTTCAGAACGTATAATATGGTGACTCAATAGTTTTAACTGGAAAATTTTAATGTAAATGCCTATTGTGTGGTACATTATTTTAAAGGCCTTTTTAAAACAAGAAACATAACATCAATTAAAATGTACTATGAAACTTTAATCCAAAACGGTGGCTGATTGAAGTTACAGTTTGTAAAGAAATGAGGGGTTATAACTCAAATATTTTTAATGTAAACACCCATTGTGTGATACATCATTATAAAGGCCTTTTTGAAACTAGAAAGATGACATCAATAAAAATCTATGATACTTTTTTCCAAAATGGTGGCTGATGAATTTTATCATTATTACTTTAAAAACCAAAACTTCAATCAGCCGCCATTTTGGATAAAAGTATCATAGAAGATTTCTATTGATTTCATCTTTCTCGTTTCGAGAAGGCTTTAAAGATAATACACGATGGGTATTTACATACAAAATCTTTGATTACAACCCCCAAGTCACCCCCTTATGAGGAGTTGAAATTCAGTTGTATGTCAAAAGGTGGAGTATTCGACCAATAACTTATCCTGAAAGTGACAGTATTATATCTACAACAATCTCCAACTTATTGAAGGGTTGAAGACTGTGATGTTTTGAAAATAAGTTCAATTTTAATATAAATTATTGTTGTTTCACCATTTTATGTTGTAATTGAGCAAAAATCTCCCTTATTGGCCATCCAGACATTTATGGTTTTTTCCCATTTTGGTAACGCAAAGCTAATACAAGCAAATGACTGATACAAAGTCCAACAGCTGAAAAAAGAAGCTACATGAAACATTTTGAAATTTGTCAGCTGTTGAATGATTACAAATGGAAATGAGCTTTCTTTTTGTAATTATAGTGTCCAGCTGTTAGATTGCATATATCACTACTTACCAAAGTTAGTAGATGGAGTTAGTCAGTCTTCTAACATTGACTACTTACCAGGAAAAATCCATTTGTCTGGATAGGACTTTATAGTTGAATTAAATTTTTATTCAGTTTTGTGTAAAATTATTGTAAAGTTAGGGTAGAGAATTTACTTCACATCATATTGTGGTTATATTCAAAAGTTTTATAAGATTTATAGTTTTTTAATGTAAAAAAAAGAATTGAAAAGGTTATTTATTCAGAATAATTAGGGTAATCCTTCTCCATCTTTTCACAATAAAATATTGTAAAAATGTATTTTAAAAACGTTATTTTCATGTGATTTTTGGAATTTTCATGCGAAAGAATGACCCCATGTGGGACAAGAAATGTAGAAAAACCGTTTTATTCATGTTTTTTTCTGAGAGTTCAGTATAATGTGAAAATGTAGAAACAAAAAAAAAACACGTTATTTTCAAGATTCAGTTTCACATACTTTCACGTGAAAAGTCGGAGCATTTACCTTTTTTTCACGTGAAAAAATGTGATTTTCTCGACTTTTCCACCAGAATATGATGTTATAAGGTAAAACTGTGAGGACATAATTTCACATGAAAAAAACGCTCTTGTGTTATCTTGGACTTTCCTTTCAGGAGAGGGAGAGTCATGGCATATTTAAATACATTTTAGGTATTAATAAATTTGCTAGCAGATTAATTCAGGAAATAAAATCCTTATTTTCTAATTTGTAAAGATTGTATACTTAGAAATGTTATTTATTCTAGAAATGTCAAACACCGGATCCTGGAGGAAAATCTGAATGCTACAAAAATTGAGATTGAATTGAGGTGCAGTAACATGAACCAGTATGTAGCTCAAAAATTGCTTCTTCAAACAGGAAGAGATTAAAGTATTCTGGAGCACCAAAATAAGGACCTTTCTTAATAGATAGATACATGCATATGAGTTATTTTAGTAAACAACTTCTCACATTATTTAGTCTTAACTATTTACATCCCTTAATTTTTCATATATATATTAATAGACATCTTTCACTGAATCCAATTCACTTATATTAATTATAGATAATTAAACATGTATACTCTCTTTCTGATGCAGTTGCAGCTGGGTTAAAATGTTATAATCCTTGCAATGTATCTTCATCCTAATCTGCTCTCCTAGATTTAAAAGAGGATTTTTCTATAAAGGAGACAGGCTGCTTATAGATGGCTATTGATCTGTATTGATATCAATACAGCTGGTTATGTAATGATATCCATGGCTACCTATTGATGTGTATTGATATCATTAGGTATTTAGGGCAATACATATCCATGGAAATGTATTGATGTGTATTGATATCAATACAGCTGGTTAGTATTGATATCCATGGATATGTATGGATGTGTATTGATAAACAATAGGTACTCGGGCCAATACACATCAATACATATCCATGGATACCTATTGATGTGTATTGGCCCAAATACCTATTGATATCAATACATTTTTTTTTATTGACTCTATTGATCACTTCTACTAGGGACTATCAGTCAATTATAAAGATAAGACGATTATGACTAGAAAGCCTAAGATTATTGATAACAATTTGAAATGGGAATCATCTTTCAATTATTCGATAGAATGTTAATTTGAGTTAGGTTCTTGAAAATAATGCTTGTCCGCTGTATCGATAAGCAGTTGAGCTGAACATCTGCAATTCAATCAGATACTCTCTAGCAAATAATTGCAAGTAGGTAGCATTCGTTAAGAACGAGGACAAAAGGGTTTTGCAACTTATAGCATGCAAATAAACAACATAACGTTAAAAAAAGCAAATATAAATACTTATTATATCTATGGAGCAAATGAAAATCATGAACACACAATAAAAATGAAAGGGGAGTGAGATCTAATTTTTCTAGGCCACTAACACAGTAACACTTTTGTACAAAAATTGGGTGATATACCAAACAGAGCCCAGTATTTGTTAGGCGCTAAAAAATGATGGGTCCGTATCACAGAGACAAGTTCTCACAGAGACAAGTAGTGTTTTTGAACGATATTAGTGTCACAGAGACAAGTTTCATAGGAACAAGTATTTTTATAAATGGCAGTCTCACAGGAACAAGTTCCCACAGAGACAATGAGTCTCACAGAGACAAGGTGAGTCTCACAGAGACAAGGTCTGTCTCACAGAGACAAGGTCTGTCTCACTGGAACAAGTAGTGTCAGTGAACAAGAAGAGGGGTGGAGTCCCATTCGAACAAGTGGAGTGTCACAGAGACAAGGTCAGTCTCACAGGAACAAGGTTGGTGTGGTGTGTTGCCTACACATGAAGATGAAGGCATTCATTTGCTCTAATAAATTTGATGTCATCTGTTTTTTAATATATATACATAATTATACATTATGGTGACATGAATAGAATAGATTGACTGCCTTTATTTTTCTTAGAGAGTGAAGTTAGGGCGCAGTCGACCCTCTCTTACACTCAACTCTCTATCAAGTATTATAACAATACAAAAAATAATACAAATAATATGATTAAAAACAAACAATAGTTAAGTTATCTACTTATTTAAAATAATAACAATTTTGAAATTATTGAAAAGAAGATAAAAATACATTGAAAATAATACATAACAATGCTGAATAATAGTTTTTTCTGAACTTCATCACTTTAGTAAAAATAAGACACTACAGAGTAGAATACAGTAGGCCTTCATAGCAACTGAAGTGTTTGCTATACATTTCATTTCCTACTTATTATCACTATGTAAATCTCGAAGTGGATAAGTAAATTACATTATGATTTATTTAAATAGTAAAATAGAATCTTCCTTCAATCAACAAACAACGAGACAAACAACGCTCCTTCAATCCACGTGACATACATATATGAATACGGTATATAATTTACAAATGTAAAAAATTTGGTGACATCATTTGATGCCAGCTTTAAACGTTTCTCCTGTGAGAAAAAATGATGAATTTAGTGGACTGTATAGTGTATCCTAGACATTTAGATTCAAATCTACATAGCAATTGATTCCCTTTTCATCCAGGATATTTGTGGTTTCTTAAATTTGAATTTGTTGACCGAGCGAAGTGAGTTCTAAGATTCAAGTCGACGGCTTTGCATTTCTCTTTATGTTTATATGTTCCGCAATTACGGCGAAACACAGCAATAGATTACCATGAAATTTGACAGGTATATTTCTTTTTAAATTGTGCCTCGACGTATATACAAGGTTTTTTTGGAAATTTTGCATTTTAAGGTTAAATCAATGGGTAAAGTCTCCTTCGAACGCCAATATTACAGTAAAAATCAGAATAGAATCATCCATAATAATCCAGCTGTTGAGTGGATTTTTAATTACATGCAATAACGCATGCAATTATATATCAATGTAACTTAGTAAAAAATCAGCTGTCGTGTTGACTATTCATTGCATGCAATGACGCATGCAATCAATAACGGAAAGAAAACATAGTATTTTCTCTCGACCTTTATCTGTTTTCAACTCGGGCTGACCTGTTGCCAGTGTGTTGAAGGAGATTAGCTTTTGATGTTAGCATATTTTGATACACTAACCCCAACAGCCATTAGCCGTTTTCACACCGACATCTTGCCGACACAACATACAAACAGGGTTTACTCTTATGGACAGTATGAGACGAGGCTGTGTTTGATAACTGCGCGAGGTCTACTGTTCATAGAACTACTAGTCCAGGATTAAAATGTCGTTTTACAAAAATCATCAAATATTTAATAATTCAATACAATGATACATGTACAAATGTAAAACTGACTAGCACCGAGGTAGAATCAATTTATTCTTAAATGATTTGAAATATATTTCAAGTTGTTAGGCTTCATTTATTCATTGAACACCTATTTTATCATTATGGGTTATCAGAACCTATTAGAATTATGTAGATTGCCTCTAATGAATGAATTGATTTCCATGTAAATTTATTTCTACCAAACTCCAAAATAACTATTTAAATGTGACTTTCAATTGTTCAGGTTAAGGCCAAATTTGATACTGCAGTAACTATACATTAGTGATATCCATGTAAGAAAGAACAGATTATATACTTCTAGATGGATGGAACAATATTGGAAAGATGTTATCCAACGGTATTTGAATACACACCCCTGACTGTTACTGTATGGGAGTACCACCAGTAATTTATAAATTTTCAATTCAAGAAGAGTGGTTATAGATAAAATAGTGTACTCAACGGTTATAATCTTCTCCTATCTATATTTTTACTTTCCTTGCCCTATTACCATACGTAAGGAAAGTATTGCTTTCCAAAAAAAATTAAGGTACCCTAATTTCAAGTTTTCTATACGTTTCAAGGACCCCTGAGTCCAAAAACATGATTTTTGGTGTTGGTCTGTGTGTGTGTATGTGTGTGTGTGTGTATGTGTGTATGTCTGTGAACACGATAACTCCATTCCTATTAACCGATTGACTTGAAATTTTAAACTTAGGTCCTTATACCATGAGGATCCGACAATAAGAAATTCAATTCAGATAATCACTAAAAAACCATGTTTTTACGGTTTTCTCGAAAACCGCTCTAACGATTTTCTTCAAATTTATACCATGGATAGCTATTCATAAGCCCTATCAACTGACATGAGTCTCATTTCTGGGAAAATTTCAGGAGCTCCGTAATATTATTGAGAAAAATGGTGGATAATCACTAAAAAACCATGTTTTTCACGGTTTTCTCGAAAACGGCTCCAACGATTATTTTCAAATTCATATCCTGTATAGTCATTTATCTGCTCTATCAACTGGAATGAGTCTCATTTCTGGAAAACTAATGTTGATGAGGTAGGTAGGTAGAGCAGTTCATAAAAAGAACACATAGTCGAGATATTCATCTGTAGAACAGCTGCTTGACGACTTTTAAAAAAAAATCTGGTGTGGTACTCACACAACTTTCCTTGCTCATATTTGAAACTATGATCAGACTTCTGTATATGTGTATATATAATTATGTTTTCAGAGTCCTTTTCTTTGTGTAATTGTGTGAAACTCGATGATTTTTTTAGTCCTAATTTTTTTAAAGTCGTCAAAACAGCTGTTCTATAGATGAAATATCTCGACTGTGTTCTTTTTATGAACTGCGCTACCTACCTACCTCATGCACAAGAAGGAGGATACCATTTACCAAGTCCATTTATCAAGGATGGGGTGGACCCCCCATTAGGTTCCCAGATAGGAGACTCATGCCAGTTGATAGAGCTGATAAATAACTTACAGGGTATGAATTTGAAAAAATCGGTCAAGTTATTTTTGAGAAAATCGTGAAAAAAACATGGTTTTTTAGTAATTATCGCCATTTTTCTCAAGAATATTACGGAGCTCCTGAAATTTTCCCGGAAATGAGACTCATGTCAGTTGATAGGGCTAATAAATAGCTATCATGATATAAATTTGAAGAAAATCGTTAGAGCCGTTTTAGAGAAAACCGTGAAAAACATGGTTTTTTAGTAATTATCCGCCATTTTTCTCAAGAATATTACGGAGCTCCTGATATTTTCTCAAAAATGAGACTCATGTCAGTTGATAGGGCTTATAAATAGCTATCCATGGTATAAATTTGGAAAAAATCGTTAGAGCCGTTTTCGAGAAAACCGTGAAAAACATGTTTTTTTCGTCATTATCCGCCATTTTTCTCAAGATATTACAGAGCTCCTGATATTTTCCCAGTAATGAGACTCATGCCAGATGATAGGGCTTATAAATAGCTATCCATGGTATGAATTTGAAGAAAATCGTTAGAGCCGTTTTCGAGAAAAACGTGAAAAATATGGTTTTTCAGTAATTATCCGCCATTTTTTCCGCCATCTTGAATGAATTCATTAATTTCTTATTGTCGGATCCTCATGGTAAAAGGACCTTAAGTTTAAAATTTCAAGTCAATCGGTTGATTAGGAATGGAGTTATCGTGTTCACAGACATACACACACACACACACACACATACACACACACACACACACAACACACACACACACACACACACACACACACACACAAACACACACACACACACACACATACACACACACAAGACCAACACCCAAAATCATGTTTTGGACTCAGGGGGAATTGAACGTATAGAAAACTTGAAATCAGGGTACCTTAATTTTTTTGGAAAGCAATACTTTCCTTACCTATGGTAATAGGGCAAGGAAAAAAAAGTTAAAATATCGAATTTCACAATTTACACAAAGGAAGAAGTACTCTGAAACAAAATATATACAGAATTTATCCGCCATTTTTCTCAAGAATATTACGTTTCCCTAAAGTTT